>NC_057802.1:580380047-580462695 GCF_018294505.1 Triticum aestivum | reverse complement strand
GTATATATGTATATATATATATAGCCAATGAAGAAAAATGATGGAAACAGTGAAGACAATGCAAAGTTGAAGAATATGAACAACTGAGGAATTTCAAAAACTGAGGAAAAACTCAAATTGAAGATTTTCAACTTTTGGTGGTGGCGTGACCCACCGTATAAGAGTGATGATTTCAGACACCGCGTACAATTGTCGTAGGGCTCTGAGAATCAAATTATTCATTAATTTCTTCACACTTAGAGTGTTATTCTTCATTGATTGAAGAAAAACGTTTCTTCATGTGTTGCATATCTAAGTCATCAATTTTGCATAAGTGTTAGGATGAGTGTCCTTTTCAAAGAACATTCGAAGATTCTAGGATATTTAGCTCACACCACAACTTGCTAAATCTCTTCTCATCCAAGGGCTTTGTGAAGATATCGGCTAGTTGTTCTTCAGTCTTCACATGCTCAATAGAAATGTCGCCCTTCAACACATGATCGTGAAGAAAATGATGACGGATCTGAATGTGCTTTGTCTTCGAGTGCTGAACTGGGTTGTGAGCAATCTTGATGGCACTCTCATTGTCACAGAAGAGAGGCACATTCTTCACGTTGACGTCGTAGTCCATGAGAGTTTGCTTCATCCACAGCAATTGAGCACAACAAGAACCAGCAGCAATGTACTCAGCTTCAGCAGTAGACAGTGATACGCAGTTCTGTTTCTTCAAGGACCAACAGACCAAAGATCGTCTGAGGAAATGACATGTACCAGATGTTGACTTGCGGTCCACACGATCACCAGCATAGTCAGAGTCAGAATATCCAATGAGATCAAAAGCCGAGCCCTTGGGGTACCATAATCCAAGTGTTGGTGTGTGAGCTAGATATCGAATAATATGCTTCACAGCCTTATGGTGTGATTCCTTTGGTGTAGCTTGAAATCGGGCACACATGCAAACACTAAGCATAATATCTGGCCTAGATGCACATAAATACAATAAAGAACCAATCATGGAGCGGTATACCTTTTGATCGAAGTCAATACCATTTTCATCAGTGCACATATGGCCATTTATGGGCATCAGAATTTTGACGTCTTTGCAATCTTGCATGCCGAATTTCCTCAGTACATCCTTGAGGTATTTCTCCTGAGATATGAATATGCCATTGCGCTGTTGATGAATTTGAAGACCTAAGAAGAATTTCAACTCTCCCATCATAGACATTTGATATTCTTCACTCATCATATAGGCAAATTCATCACATGCCTGAGGGGCCTGCTTGAGGCCATAGAGGGCCTTATTGAGTCTGAAGACTTTGTCAGGATGCTTTGGATCTTCAAAACCTGGGGGTTGAGCAACATATACTTCTTCCTCAAGCTTACCATTGAGGAATGCACTTTTCACATCCATTTGATATAAAGTGATATCATGATGGTTAGCATAAGCAAGTAATATGCGAATAGCTTCAAGTCTAGCAACAAGTGCAAAAGTTTCGTCGAAATCAATTCCTTCAACCTGTGTGTAGCCTTGAGCTACAAGCTGTGCCTTATTCCTCACCACAAGGCCATTTTCATCTTGCTTGTTGCGGTAGATCCACTTTGTGCCAATGATATTGTGCTTGCGAGGATCTGGACATTTAACCAGTTCCCAGACGTTGTTGAGTTCAAATTGATGTAATTCTTCTTGCATGGCCTGAATCCACTCAGGCTCCAGAAATGCTTCATCTACCTTAGTGGGCTCTGTGATAGAGACAAAAGCATAGTGCCCACAAAAGTTAGATAAATGTGAAGCTTTTGAGCGTGTGAGAGGACCTGGTGCTTCAATGTCATCGACGATCTTTTCAACTTGCACTTCTTTTGCAACGCGAGGATGAGTTGGTTGTCGTCGAGGAATTTGATCAGCATTTTCTTCAGCACCATTTTCTTCAGCATTTTCTTCAGGTGCATTGGCTCGACGTTCTTCACGTTCTGGAATGAATTCTTCAGCAGATTCTTCGGTAGGAATGACATCCTCAGTAGCTTGAACTTGATAGTTTCCTCAGGTGCTGGTTCATCTATCACAGAGGGTAGGTGCTCTCTTTGCGAGCCATTAGTTTCATCGAACCGCACATCTACAGTTTCAACAACCTTGTGAAGAACGTTGTTGAATACTCTGTAGGTGTGCGAGTCCTTTCCGTAACCAAGCATAAAACCTTCATGTGCTTTCGGTGCAAATTTAGCATTGTGATGAGGATCTCTAATCCAACATTTAGCACCGAAGACTTTGAAATAACTCACATTGGGTTTCTTGTCAGTGAGGAGTTCATAGGCAGTCTTCTTGAAGAATTTGTGAAGATATACCCTGTTGATGATGTGGCACGCAGTATAAATTGCCTCAATCCAGAAGTGACAAGGCTTCTTGTACTCATCAAGCATAGTGCGAGCCATCTCAACAAAAGTTATGTTCTTGCGCTCCACGACGCCATTCTGCTGAGGAGTATAAGGAGCAGATAACTCATAAGTAATACCAAGTTCATCAAGATAGTCATCAAGTCCAGAATTCTTGAACTCAGTTCCATTGTCACTTCTGATGTGCTTGATCTTCACACCAAAGTTGGTTGAAGCCCTCGAGGAAAATCGTTTGAAGACTTCCTGCACTTCATGTTTGTAAGTAACAATGTGTACCCATGTGTAACGAGAGTAATCATCAACAATAACAAAGCCATAGAGAGATGCATCATTTGTGACTGCTGAGTAATGGTTAGGACCGAAGAGATCCATATGAAGCAATTCAAATGGTCGAGTAGTGGTCATGATAGTCTTCGCTGGATGCTTAGCCTTGGTCATCTTTCCAGCTTCACAAGCTCCGCATAAGTGATCCTTGAGGAATTTGACATTCTCAATGCCAATGACGTGCTTCTTCTTCGCAAGCGTGTGCAAATTCCTCATGCCTGCATGACCAAGTCGTCGATGCCATAGCTAGCCTTCTGAAGCTTTTGCAAGTAGGCACACGGCTGGTTGCGGTCCTGTAGAGAAATCAACAATATACAAGTCTCCTCTCCTAAAGCCTTCGAAGACTTTGGAATTGTCAGCTTCCATAACCACAACACAACGATACTTGCCAAAGACAACGACCATATCAAGATCACAAAGCATTGAGACAAACATAAGGTTGTATCCTAAGGACTCGACAAGCATGACTTTGTCCATGTGTCGATCCTTTGTGATCGCAACCTTACCTAGACCCAATACCTAACTTTTGCCTTTGTCAGCAAAGATGATATGCTTCAGATGCGATGGTGATAAGGGAGCATCCATCAATAGATTCTTGTCACCAGTCATGTGATTTGTACATCCACTATCGAGGACCCACTCAGTGGCTTTGGGTTGATCATCCTGCAGATGAATTAGTGCAGCTTACGAACTTCATATGCTTCATCAGTGAAGAATATGACATCACAATTCATCAGACCAATTTCATCAAGCAATGCAACAGATAAAACAGTACGAGGACGTGAGAAATGAAGGTTCATTTCTTCATGATTAGCTTGCGTCCTTTCAGGCACTTTTCAGGTCTCCAGCAAATTCTTCAGACGTTAAAGTACATCTGGAGACCTGACCCTGCATCAAAGGTTAGTTTTTTTTCTTCACCACCCACATCTGAAGGGGTGACAAAGAGTTCATCACTCTACGAGCTCCATACGAGAAAGGTGGCATAGAAGCCAATCCATTTCGTTTCACATAAGAGGAGTTAGGGTAAGCATATGAATAAGCAGAGAAATTCTTCGAGGAATTATGAACATAATGATTAGAAGAATAATGCTCATATTCATAGCCCTTAGCTCTTCCCTGCGAAACAGAGTTGTTAGCACGATGATGTTCATATGAGGACTTTGATCCTTTTGAGGAATTTGATCCATGTGAGGAATTTGGTCCGTATGAGGACTTGGATCCATATGAAGAATTTGATCTGGGGTTCCTATTCTTCACAGGTGGTGTCATGAGGACATTCACCTGAAGACTTTCAAGGCACCTTTTGGGAACCCAGATTTTCTTCATAGGAGAACCATTCCTGCAGTTAGTGCCAACATATCTAGCAAATACTTCACCATTCTGATTTTTAAATAGTTTATAGTTGGAGTCAAATGACTCATCAGAAGAATGAGAATATTCGCATGTAAAGCCAGATAAATTAGATGGATCAACTGGAGGTCCCTTTGCAGCAACCCATGAGGTTTTGGGGTACTGCTCAGGCTTCCAATATATACCATCAGCATTGAGTTTCCTCTCAAAGGCAATAACCTCTTTCCTAGGGTTCCTGTTGAGGATCTGCTTTTTAAGCACATCACAAAGAGTCTAATGCCCTTTGAGGCTTTTGTACATGCCTGTCATGTACAATTCCTTCAGCCCTGCATCATCAGTGATACTAGCAGTGTCATCAGATGAGGAATTAGTGATAGCAGAGATAGTTGAAGAATTTGTAGCATTTGAACATTCAGGTGAAGAATTAGCAGATTCACGTTCAATGCATTTCAAACATGGAGGAACAAATTCTTCTTGAGCAGCGCTGATTTGTTGAGCAAGTAATGAATCGCGCTCCTTCTGAAGATCTTCATAACTCACTCTTAGCTTCTCAAGATCTTGCTTTCTCTGAAGAAATTCATAAGAAAGCTTCTCATGATCAGATAAGAGAGTGTTATGTTGATCTCGAAGGGTGTCATACTTAGTATGAAGTCTCTGAAGACTTTCAGCCAAAGCTTTTGACTGATCCATTTCTTCACCCAACATATCATCGCTCTTATTTAGCATGTATCGAACTTTTTCCAAAGTTCTTTGTTGTTTAGTGGGAAGGGAAGCAAGTTTGACATAGCTGGGTCCAAATTCATCACCAGATTCATCATCACTTGACTCGGATAGGTAGCATTCAGTTACCTCAGCACTTTTTGCTATAAGGCATGATGAAGAGGATGATGATTCTGGTTCGAATGTCATCGCTTTGAGAGATTCCTTGAAGTCCTCAAACCAAGGATCATGACGGGTTCGATGACCTTCATAGACCTCAGAGAGACGGTCCCAGATGAGCTTCGCATGATTGAGATGCATGTTATTCCTGAACTGATTTTGAGACAGACAGGAGCAGATGACGTTCGTCGCCGTGAGGTTGAGAAGAGTGTACTTGCGAATGTCATCAGCTTCTATCGTCTTGCACAGATCAGTAAGACCAATCTCAGTGACGGTCCACAGTTCGATGTTCATCACCATGAGGCGCTTCTCATCATGGCCTTCCACTTGGAATACTCGTGACCATCAAAGATGGGGCATGTCACTTTCTTCATACCTGCGGTCGACATAACTAAAAATCCGGGCGGTTAAACCAAAATCACACAGAACAAGGGAGTACCTTGCTTTGATACCAATTGAAAGTGCGTTATATCGACTAGAAGGGGGTGAATAGGCGATTTTTATGAATTCTTCACTGAGGAATTTGCCAGTGAGGAAATTCCTTAGCGAAGAACTACTTGCAGCGGAATAAGTACTCAAAAGTATGCATAGCAGAACACAAGCATGGTCATCATGATGAAATGAAGACAAGTACAGAGTACAGAAAGCGTAAACACAGGATAACACAGGATGAAGACAAACAGACTGAAGAAATTGAACTGAGCAAATTGAGAAAGTCTTCAGTCAAAGTCTTCAAACACAGATATGAACAAGTGCACAACACAGTTATGAGGAAATGAAAGAGTTGAGGAAATAGAACCAGTTGGCTTGGTGAAGACAATGATTTGGTAGACCAGTTCCAACTGCTGTCTTAGTTGTACGTCTGGTTAGGGCGGCTAGGTATTTAAACCTGAGGACACACACTCCCGGACACCCAGTCCTGAACACGCAGTCTAGGACACTTAGTCCTCACCGTATTCCCCTTGAGCTAAGGTCACACAGACCTCGCCCAATCACTCGTGGTAAGTCTTCAGGTGACTTCCGAACCTTCACAAACTCGGTCACTCGGCGATCCAAAATTTCCTTTTAGATGCTCTAGACCATGACGCCTAACCGTCTTGAAGAAGCACAGTCTTCAAAGGTAACAAGCGTCGGATCCACGCAGGATCAATCTCTTCAGTGATGCTCAATCACTTTGGGTTTGTAGGTGTTTGGGTTTGGGTTTCCTCACTTGATGATTTTCGCTCAAAGTCCTCGGAGGATGGGATGCTCTCAAATGACAAGTGTCAGTTTCTCTCGAAGCAGCCAACCAGCTAGTGGTTGTAGCGGCGGCTATTTATAGCCTAGGGAGCAGCCCGTCATGATAAGACATAAATGTCCTTCAATGATATGACCGTTAGGTGGGTAGATATTTTGGGACAGCTGGCGCGTAGCACAGCAACAGTCGGAAATTTGAGTATCAAATTCCTCAGGGCTATCATGTTCCTCACTGTGTAGGCAATCCGCACTGGCGAATTCCTAACTCCTCAGTCAGAACAAATTCCTCAGAGACCAGAAGAACTTCGTCTCTGTCACTGAAGAATATGACTGAACTGTATGAGATTTCCAATGGCTTCACTCGAAGGGATTGGTAGGTGTAGGATTTTGAGTTGAGCATCACATGGAAATTTTTCCTTAGTATTTTCTCGACCCCCTTTAACAGTACGGTGTTTCCTATGACTCAAGAAAGAGAAAATAAAACTACGAAAACAAAAGTCTTCACGCTTCATGTTCCTCAAATGAATACCAAGTCTTCAAGGTCACACCAATTTCTTCACTTTCAAAGTCTTCAGAAAGTCTTCAGAAATCCAAAGTCTTCAGTCGAAGAACTTCATTTTTAGGGGTCGACTTTCTCTGTAAATATCAAACTCCTCATAGACTTATAGACCTGTGTACACTCATAAACACATTATTCCCTTAACCTATAAGTCTTCAATACACCAAAATCACTAAGGGGCACTAGATGCACTTACATAGCACTAGCAGAACCCAATCATTGCTGCGCAAAACATAATAAACATACCGCGCGATCGTGATAAAGTTACAAATTTTGAGACGTGACAACATATATATGAAGGAAAGGTACAAAAGCGAAAGCGTGAAGCCAAAGAACAACGTACATGGGTCGGTACGGTACGAGGAGGAAGTTTTTAAGCTTGTTCTGTTGCATGCAATCCAGAAGGTAACTCTTCATGCACTGCCTCCCTTCCTCATTTTTTAGGTTTTCCTCATTCATGAGATAAGGGTGGGCTATGGCGACATCAGAAATTTTCTTGCTTCTCACCTCAGTGGCTTGAAAAAGCGCCCATAGCCTCATTAGACAAGTTTCAATACTATAGAATCTGAACATATAGAAGATCTCTTTGAAATCTACATATATATTGTCCCCGCTGAATTTTTCAAAGAAAGTATATCCCTTTGGCACCTTCGCAATGTAATGTGTTGGGTTAACGATGAATCCTTGCTTATTATTGGCTAGCTCTGATTCCCGTCATGTAGAATCTTCATCTCAAGCCTCAGGTGCATGTACGCTTTGTCTGGTAGCATTCTCTGACCCGGGATATAGACATGTGCATTTGGGTTATCATCACATTGTTCATATGCCAAGGAGTTCTTCGGTGCCTTCCTTACCGGTGCACGTGTGGTGGCAGAAGTTTTTCCCTTAGTATTCATTTTCACAGCCTTTAGATGTGTGTTTCTTTTTCTCACTGGTTGGACGGAAACGGGCGGACAGGACATCGCTTCTTGGGCCACCACATTCTTTAGTGTTGTTGGAGTAAACTTTGGTTGTTTGCAAGTTTGCGTTTCGGGAAGGGCTGGGGGCGTCTCCTCATCTGCAGCTTAATTAGGATTTTATGATTCTTCAAGCATGTGCTCTTCCTGCACGTCCTTAGCCGATACGGGGTTGCAAAGACCTAGAGGAGATCGTCTAGGTGACGGTCCAACGCCGTGAATGTTGGGAGATGGTGATGGTGCTGCAATGTCGGTGATGGTGGGAGACGATGTTTTGTTTGGGGATGGCTTTTCCATTATGATATGCATTGCAGGCTACTTGAGGTAACCAGCAAAGCATTCCGAAAGGGTCTGCAGCTCATCACCCTATTCTATAATGTTTTGTGGCATCATCAAATTGTGATATTCCGGGAACACCCTAAGCAAAAAAAAAAATCCGCACATTCTCATTTAATTTGCTGCTGTGCATGACATTTCCTATAAAGACTCTAGCTTTTGCAACCTCCAACAAGTCGCCATTAGTACTCACTTTAGCTAGGAGAGTGCAAGGAATTTCTTCCTCCAACGATTGTGGTGACCCACCATGATCGACCATGCATGACATTAATGACCGAGGGGTTTATGATCTTTGTGGAAGCAAGGGCCGGCGGTGTATCCACCATTTCTGGCATATTTATCGACCTTTTTGACTGAATATGCTTCTGAACCTCTGCCGGAAAATCTGGTAAGACTTCTTTTAACTTTTCATTGACTAACTGATCTATTTTGTCTCTGTCCGTTCTTTCTTTTTCCGACATAGTCATCCTTTTCTTGCGGGGATAGTAGGCATCCCAGAAAGTACTGCCGGCGCCGAGCTTATGGCCTCGTGTGGACTCTCTCTTCCTATCGAGGGCATACAGAATTGGGTCAGATGACCACCTTGGGGCATCCGGCGACTCTTCAGAGCTTGGTGTGTTTTGGGTAAAATTTGCCTGCATGAACAAACTAATAGCGTTTAGAAACTGCTTGAACTCGGTAATGGCGGAAGAGCAGTCAACACCGTCGGTGTCGGTGTTCCAACATGTGCAAGTGGACCAACGCCATAATTTTCGAATCCTCGATGAGCACCGGCTCACGGAGGAACTAATCGCCGCCAAGTAGGCGAACGACAATGGTATCATAGCCATGGTGTCGAAGGATTCATGCTTCCTGGATGAGTAGCGGGCGTTGTACAAATCCATTAGCAGCCCCTGCGAGCGATGGCAGCTACACGTCATGGTGGATGAGCACGATGCATTGTTCACGCATATTGTTGTGGAGGCGGACGAAAAGGCGGCGCAGGTGAACTCATCCGTGTGTTTCACGCTCGACCGCAACGACAACGAGGCCGGCCCGTCCACGAACGGTGATTTCTACATGACGGACTCCGAAAATGAAGAGTAGGAGGTGGGGCACAAACGCGGTGCCGTCTTGTGTCCCACGTCATATTCTTCTCTTCCCGGAGCTTCACTTTCCGGGGCTCATGGCCAGTAAGCTTGCCGGATATGGGGAATACATGACGTGGAACACAGACGCTTCCATGGTTGACGAATATTTTAGACTAGGTTAAAAAAGTGTTCAGACGTTGGTCTTTGGGGCACGTGCACGGATACTTTCCGACTGTTATCGACAAGGTCAAGCCGGCTCTAGTAGGGGAATGGCTACAGCGGCGCATCGATGGCTCGTTCGGCAGCAGCCGTGGCCATTCAGTGGTCTCGGAATCCCGGGTGTATATTATATTTGAGATGCTTTGTACTTCCATTAAACTTTTAAAACAAATCTGATCCTTTTCTTAAAAAAAGTGTCGTTCACTTTTGTTTAGTTGAATATGTTAAAATAAAATGAATTTGATTTGGTTTAAATGAAAATCATTTGGTTTATACAAATTTCCTTCAAAATGTATGCGGACACGTGTCCGAACACCAAAGTCATAGTGTCCAATCTAGTTTGCCTTTTTCTAGTGAGTCAACACTTTTGCCTTATCTAGTGAGTCACCGCAGGCTTAGATATTTTTGGGCGTACATCGGTATGCACGACCAGAGATTTGGGATTTTCTCCGCCAGGTCGTCCCTGAGTCGGAGCTCCAGTTCGAGGACACCGCCCACTCCCAGTCGCCCACTAGGTCTCTGCCTCGACTCCGTCAGCGGACACCGCTCACTAGGTCTCTACCACGACGGCGTCGGCCGCCGGGACTCCGCTTGAGAGGCAAGTCTTTTTTTTTTTTGTGTCCAGCCGACGGTGGGATTAGGTTTGTCCTGTGCTATTTTTCTCCAGTGCGAGCAAGATTTCTCATACATGTTCAGATGTTCTACTCATATTCTCGAATCTGGATCTCATGCTCAAGTAATCAGTCGGAAGTTTAGACAATGATTTCTTTTCTAGATGTGGATTATGGCTGTCGATTTTTCCGTATTCATCAGAATCACAAGAACAGAGTGACCTGTTCATTTTTCGATACTCGATGGTTTCTTTAATCCACGTGGTTCTTTATTTAAGCGTTCTTGTTTTTAATCTGTCTATGAAGAAGATACCAGATGGACATTATGTGCTTCTCTGTTTAGCTAAAGCAGTAGATCTTGGATTACTGTTCACATCAAATCCATTGTTTTCAAGCTTACTGTGCACATGGAAAGGCAAATATGGAAGGGTTCTCTGAAGAAACAATGAAAAGCTAAGGAAAGGGTGTATAAAAGGTGTTAAACTGCGAACATATTAGGCCAATCCAGCATATGTTCCTTTCCGAACCACAAATTTGGTCACGAATTCACGATTCATTACACAGAAATTCTCTACTTCAACAGCAACTTCACTTCTATTTTCTTATCACTTCATCAGAGCATTCTGTCCAAGTACAAAACATTCAGTCCTAGCACCCATGGCCCATGGCCCATGGTCACACTTGAAATTCAGTTCCAGCACGGAGCACGCAACACAAGCGCAGCACGAACCAAAATATTCTTCACTGCCACATGCTGCACGCTTCCCCTACACAGGAAGAGAAGGGGGAAGCTAGCTAGGGATCCAAATTGAGAATGAAATGGATATTGGGAGGAAACTGGGTCACCTATGTCTGTGCTCACCAATGGAGCTCTCTGCTGTAAGAGAGGAACTGAGACGAACAGTCTGATTGACCAGAGCTGGATGAACTATGTACACGACTGCAAATGTTTCCGGTTGAGGCAATACAATCTTTTCATATGGGAAAATTAGGCACAAACATTCGATAATGATTGAAGTAACTGAAAATGGAATTTAATCAAACTGATGCAAAAACGTAGGGCTTCTTTTGTCTTCTGATGGATATGTAGATGGGAAAGCTGATGCTCTATTTTGGTGTCCAGTTCTAGCACCTGGGTACTATATTTGGTAACTAGCTTTTGCTGGTCTGTCGCTTTGAGAACCTCTCGCTTGCATTAGATGTGCTAGCATTAGGCGGCACTTAGTCTTTTCTTATGCTTGTAAGACCTATTGTACTGCTTTTGCACTGGATGATTTATACTCCCTCCATTCCAAAATAGTGTTGTTATTTATTTTGAAACGGAGCGAGTATGTTTGTTTGTTCCATTATCTGATGATAGTTGAACCGGCAAAAGGTTGGTCGTATGGGGGAAAAAATCAAGAAGGCAAACAAAAGGGGGGCACAAGGTCAATGTCAAACTAAAGTCAGTTGTACAATCATATGGGGCATATGACCAAATCCACCAAAAAGATTTAGGACATCATAGCCATATTGACTTATTGAGTAATTTTAGGGTGTCTTTAGTTACGCAAAGTCGCAAACAACTTTGAATAATGCTAGCTGACTTTTCTTTTTCTTTTTTCAAAAGGTGAAGACCCCAGCATCTGCATCAAGCAATGCACACTGCCAATTTATTAAACATGAAACAAGTCCAAGTCACCGAGTACAAAAAGAAGTAAAATAAAACAAGACCACATCCGGTCTATAACGGATTACATAGCTCATCCACGTAATCTATTATTGGCTTGCTTGCCAAACTGGTTGAACAGACCCTGTGGACCCGACTTTCGACGGTTGACCCAAAGGTCGTACACGGCCGCGTGTCCACACGTTGCAGTGATGACCACGTATGGATAGACAACGTAGGAAAATTTGGAATAGATGATCTTTTAGAAACACACTCATTCCGGCAATTCCAAATTGCCCAAAGAATGGCACAAACCCCCACACGAATCTGGCCCTTTAGTTTTCGATGAGTACTACCCAACCAGTTCCCAAAGAAATTTGGTATACTTATTGGTGGGGATAAATTGGAAGTAACGTGACTCGTGCGCCAAATTATGGATAGTTAACGGGCACGATGGGCATAAATGATGACTGGTTCCTCTTGATCACAGAATCAACAATTTTTGCTACCCTGTCAATTAAGTTTTGCAAGATTATCTTTGGTAAGAACCATGTCAAAACTTTAATTTTGGAAGGGATTTTTGTTTTTAGATATGCTTCCTATGAAAAATAAGCCTAGAATTCATGAGATCCACAAACATAGACTTCACACTGAAGACACCATTGATATTCAACCTTCATTTGAATGAATGTGGCATCTGAGTTAGATTGATCGGCATCAACCTACTAATCAAATGGATCCACTTAGTCCATTTAACACCATGGAAAGCCCAACAGATTTGAATATTCAATGAGCTAGCCCCAAGAATCGAGGTCATCGATGCCTCCTTTTTGATGCAATATAATAAAGGTTCGGGTATTATAGAGCTAATGGAGTGTCACCCAAACAGGTATCTTCTCAAAACCTCATCGATTGGTACCATTACCAACGATAAAGCAACCTCTGTTAAAAAAGGAAGACATGACCTTCATCAAGCACTTCCAAAACGGCGAATCAGTAGGCTTTGCATCTACTTGGGATATCCTTTTAGAATATAGGTATGTGTTATGCAACAACTCTTTGCCAAACAACTTTCTCAATAAGCAATTTATAAGCTCATTTGCTGAGCCAGCACTTAGTTTCTGATTTCGAGGTTTTCAATGCTCAACCCACCTTCAAAATGGTAGTTTAAAGGACTGTGTGCTTTTAGGGAACCTTCTAGAGTTATCTCAACACTATGTAAATCCCTGCTGTATTCCGTCATTAGGAAAACAAAAGGGATCCATGTGTGCTCTATGGAGAAAAAAAATTATATTGGAATTTGGAAAACACCAACACACAGGTAAGAGCGTAAGAGTTACTCCGTTCACAAATGACTAGCCTCGGCCTGTCTCTTTGCCTTTCAGTTCGAAGCTCCCTTCGTAAGAGAAACTTTGGAAGGACATTCTGTGTTCCTGCTACATTTGATCCTACTCCCACCGTGCGATGGAAGAACTCGAGTTCTTCATGATCCTACTCCCAAATTTCTTGAAGAAACTGGTATGGCAGCCAGTTTCTTTTTCATTTACATTCTATTTCTACGCTTAAGCTTTTGTCACTGGTCATTTTGGTTGGTTCAACAATGCTTTTCAACCGCTGCTTAATCCTCATCCCAGAGGCTTCCAGGCAAGTTCACCAAGGTACTCGCCGGCCGTGAGCGTCGGGAAGTGAAGCTGCGGGAGGACGGGCGCCGACGTCGCTTGTGGGACGTGGAAGTAGTTACCGACACCGATGGCCACATGTACCTGGGGCACGGATGGGAGCACTTCGCCCACGCTCATGACATGCGGCTCGGTCACTTCCTCGTCTTAAGCTACGATGGCCACGCTGTGCTCACCGTGAAGGTGTTCGACGGGAGCATGTGCCGCAGGCACTACCAGCACGACAACGATGCCAGTATGTGGCTCTGCTTGCTCTTCTTTGCCTTCCTCTCAGTACGGTAGCTGTAGCTTCTAAGAATAAGTTAAAGAAATTTTTGCATTTCACCAGGCAGTGGGAGCAGCAGCGACCGTGGCAACACCTTGGTAAGCTTCTTCTGCCATGTTCCACTCTTTGCTTGAAATTTAGTCATGCGTCTTCTCTTCTTCAATCTGTAGTGTTGATTTTAGCCATATTCATGAATGCTCTTTTTCCGCTATGGACAGAGTTTTCCCCCTTGGACCATGTACTCCACTTCAGTTTGACATGGATCTTCTTGCCTCATTTTCTTTGCATTCATGATTATATGCCATTTTCAGTTACTTAAATGACTTTCGAATCCTTTGCCTAGTTTCCCACAAGAAAAAACTGTATTACTATTGCAAATTCGCATGTTTTCTCATCATGTACATGTTTCGACCTCTGGCATAGCAGGGAGCAGAGGGGGAAGGGGAAGCGCCACCGCACACAGGGGCAAAGGAAGACGACGGGGCGCAGGTAACCCAGTTCTGTATAGTATTCACCTCTTGCTAGTTGTGCACTGTTCAATTCATGCTTCTGCCCAGATCAAGGATGAAGTGTTTAAGTGTATATATGCTGTCAAATCAAGGTCTGATGCACAGTTTAGATATTAGATGCCTGAATTATATAGTTTTTCTTTACAAACACCTAATAAATGTAAGAATCATATAGCAGTGCATATGTAGATGCCTGAAGCATCAACTTTGCGTATATCCAGGGGGCACATAATTGCGAGTTGCTTAACTGTCACATGCAGACATCCGACATACATGCTTTGAGTACATTGCATAATTTTCAATTACTCTCAGTTCCAAATTAATTGAAGTTCTATGTTTGTTGTACGTCAAAGTTTCTTAAGATTTACCAAGTCTATTGGAGAATGGGTTAAGATCGACTTACAAACTAAAGTGGGCATACGATCAAATCCCACCAAAAGGTCTTAGGGCATCATTTTGACCGGAAACGGCATGAGCTTTGCTTCTGCATTTGGAAGAGGGCATCATACTGATCTTGAATAATTTCAGGGTATCAAATTAGTTATGCAAACACCTTTGAATATGCCACCTGATATAATATATGATTGGTTTTACAGAGCATATCCCAGATGAGTAATCCATGCGATTCAGATGGAAGCCAGAAGGAAAGATCTTTTTCTTCCGATCCAGGTTAAGTTGTGTACTCTGATTATTAAGTTACCCTCCAGCACATGTTTTTCTCACTGTATAAACATTTGTACAACAGAAGATCCTGTGGACTCAGCTAATCTACAGATGCTTTCAAATAACTATGTCTTATCAGTGCAATGCTATCTTACAAAAGAACAGAAGATGAAAATAGATGCGCTCATAGAGAAAACTCAACCTAAATTCACAGTGCTAGTTGTACAGATGAAGAAGTCAAACGTAAAACGGCATGCTAATCTGGTATGTAAATTTTACCATCTGCATTTTGTATGAAAATTGCTCACTGTCTTTATCTACACACATTATCTTGTTATTTAAGTCGGTCAGCGTTTTGGCTCTAACTCTAAACTCTGAAGGATATGTTTGCAACGAAATGCATATCAGATATAACAAGCAGAGAAGAGTCATAGTGACAGTCTTAATTAGCTTCTTAACTCTTTACTACTTAAGCTATCACATATAACATGCTTAACAGTATCACAATCACATTCTGTTCCTTTTTTCAATTAGGTAATACAGAAGGATTATGCACTCAAGCACTTTCCATGTGAAGATATAATTGTCATACTCCAGCTGCCTGGGAAGAACAAGGATTGGAAAAGCACATTCCGCATCAGGCCATCCGGCGTGCCTGATGCAGGTCGGTGCAACCTCTATTTGGGGAACTTTGCCTGTGACAATCATGTTAGAGAGGGTGATATCTGCCTCTTCCAACCAATGACAAATGTTAAGGAGAGAAGATTCATAGTGAAAGTGCATATTCTTCACAAAGCGAGCGTTGATGGCACTACTCAGTCGCCAGCAGGCGAAGGACCAGATTCAGATGGATGCCTGAAGGAAGGCTCATCCCATAATTATAAATCAGCAAGTACTCCTGCAGTGTCTTATACTTCTAAAGAATTTTCAGGTTAAGTTTCTTCTTAAGTTAAATCAGTTACCCACTTACCCTTTGCTCTCTTACTCTTGATTTTCTTTACTGCAGAAGAAAATCCACCTGCAGATGAGGCTATGGAGTTGGATGATCTTCAGACCCTCTCGAAGGATTATGTCTTGTCAGGGAAATGTGATCTTACAGTAGCACAGGGGGCAAAAATAAATGCACTTATAGATAAAATTCGGCCTGAAATCCCCGTTCTTGTTGTACAGATGAAGAAAAGCAGCGCAAACCGGGCTACTCTGGTATGTTAGTTGTACATTCTGTGTTCTGTTTCTCCCACATTGTCATTTTTCTCCTTTGCCTCTATTTTGCTAATATTCTGTAGCTACGTACATTTTCTTGTTATCATACTGTTTAGGGAAGTCAGTATTTTGGTTTTAACTCAAAACGTCTGAAGGATATGTTTGCAACGACATGCATGTGCATTGCTAAATCAACATTATATGTGTATTGGATTGGAACAATTTAGGGCAATGTTAACATCTTAACTCCTTAGTGCTTCAGCTATCAGGTATAAGTATAACCAACTTAACAGTATCGTAATCACATTTTGTTCCTTTTTTTTATTAGATCATACAGAAGGATTATGCACTCAAATACTTTCCATGTGAAGATACAACTATCATACTCCAGCTGCCGAGGAAGAACAAGAATTGGAAGTGCAAATTTCATATCAGGGCATCCAGCATGTGTAATGCAGGCCGGCGCACCCTTTATTTAGGAAAATTTGTGCATGACACTCATGTTAGGGAGGGTGATATCTGTCTTTTTCAACCAATGACAAATGTCATGCACAGAAGATTCATAGTGACAGTCCATCTACTTCAAAAAGAGAGCATTGCTCATTCCCCTGGTGGAAGAACTGACATTGGGTCAAATCACGGAAGTACAAGTGCCAAGATGGGCGGCGTTAAGGAGGAACCACCTGCCGATGGTACTAAAATGTTACCACTGCTCGGATGCATGTGCACTTGAGTTCCCATTATATGAAAACTATCCCATGAAAAGTACTGTGCGTAATCTATGTGAAATCTTGTCCAGGTGAAGAATATGAAGTCTCTGAGGATTCCGAGGAAGCTTCCGAGAATCTCTTCATGTTCGCTGACAGAGTTTGTATAACACCAGCACAAGAGCTGAAATTGTTGGAGAAAGTTGAGGAGATTAAGTTCAAACCGCCCTTTTATGTTGCTCTCATGAGCAGGAGCACTGTCTGTCAGCATGGTCCCATGCTGGTAAGTTCAAGGAAAACATTTTCTTTTGCTTTCTATCAGTTCCTGGATTGCATCAGTGTCCTTTGATAAGATAAATAGGAACAAACTTCCGAAGTATCTTTGCATCTGTGTTATTCTAACATTTTCCCTGCGTTATGTGTATAAACAGCGTTTTGGCTGGCAGTACGCAGCCAGATATCTTGTTCCGAAGTTCGCTGCTGCCTCTCATCGTGGAGAGAATGGTCCAATCAGTTTGGTGCTTCAGCGGGAGGGGAAGAGCAGATCATGGCCTACCAAGCTGCAATATAGGCGTCGCACGCTAGACACGACCAATCAGATGACCGTTCTCAAAGGATGGCCGTCTTTTGCGCGCGACAACCACCTGCGGGAGAGGGACCTCTGCCTCTTCAAGCTGATGGATAACGAGGAGCAGCTGACGATGATGGTCTACATCGTCCGCCGCTAGAGTGAAGCATGTCTTGCATGCTGCTGCTACGATGATCTTGAACTATGGGAGTGGAAAACTTGTGGCTTATATCCAAACGAGGGGCTCGTACGTACAGTAAGAAACTCATCTGCTTATCTATATCATTAGACGTTATCTTAATGTTTTCTTCTGCCAGAACTTTTTGTTAATCAGGGAGTAATTTTGATTGTACAAGTTTGAACAACTTATTATGTGTTGCTTAGGTTGCTTTGACTGAACTTTTTTTATGCGATTTGCTGTGAGAAATGGTAGCCTTGCATGCTGCTACTATGCTATACGGTGATCTTCGACTCTCGGAATGAAAGATACTCCCTCTGTAAAGAAATATAAGAGCTTATAGATCACTAAAGTAGTGATCTTAACGCTCTTATATTTCATTGAGCAAGAATCTTGCTGGTTTCTTAGTTCTGTGAGAACTATGTTATTGAGAGTGATTCGGATGTATCAGTTTGAACAACCTATGATGTTGCTGACTGCTGATGTTTGAAGGCACTGCTTTTGCAAGTGGATTCCCTCCAGCATCGAGAGGATTTGTTTTGAGAATATGAGATACTGCTGCTGTGTGTGTATAGGAGTGCACCGAAAGAATTTGAGGCATACTAGATTAGAGTACATGTACGGTTCAGACAGAAAAAAAAGGTACTCTCGTATGAACTGTATTTGTTCTCAACTCTCGACCAATTGAGCTATATGATGATGCAGGCAGAAAATGTTTTTAGGTTTTTTTTAGGGCAAAAAGGTTTTTAGCTATGATGCAGGTAATCCACTGTTCCCTCAATCAGGGCATATCCAGCAGGGCCCTGTTTAGAGCTTCTCTAGTACCTCCCTTATTTCAAAGTTGGCGCAAAAAGAAAAACCCGCTCCGGCAGCTTCCTTATTTTCATTTTTTTTTTCATGGCCCCTTCAACTCCATGCCGTAAAACAAAAAAACCGTCACTTCACCTCATTGCCGTCGCCCCTTGAACACCATGCCGTCGTCATCAGAGCGCCACCCGCCGCCACCGATGCCGATCGCCGCATCATGGGCCCACGATCAGCAGCTGCCACCACTACCATCCGCCACATCATGCATCCCCGCTATTGCTCCATCTGCCACCACGGTCGCACACCGATGCGTGGGACTCATGTCGCCGTCGCACCAGGCTCCCACCGCCGCAGAGGGAGAAGGTGTCGTGCAGCCACGGTCTGCTCCACCGGCAAGAGAAGTTGGGGGTGAAGAAGCTGAAGAAGACTGTCGTCGCCCCACCTCCGGCCATGGGCACCATAGCCTCTTCACTGACCATGACCGGCATGATCTTTGAGGTTGGAAAGTATGACGATGGTGATGATTTCAATCCTACGCTAGAAAGGTTTAATTTTTTTATCACACTTCGATCGTATACAATGTTTAGAATTATGAAGGATGATGCAACGTTTCACTAATGGAAAAGGGCTTATAGGTGAAACCAAATGTGTGGCGGGTGTGACCTGGCACCCGCCACTGCTACCTTGTAGAAACATCACTGGCAAGTAACTAAACGGGCCCACCACTGCTGAAGTGACAGCAGTGACGGGCATTTCCCTGTACCCGCCATAGATGAATTCCCTTCAAGTTCCGCGCTTGGTGGAAACGCTTGTGGCGGGCGGCACAACGTGCCCGCCATTGTTCTGGCAGATAGTTGTGACGAGCATATCGTGTTGCCCGCCACACGTATCTTTCGGCAACTCACGCCAGAGTAGTTCAGAAATTCTAAATATTTTCTATGGCGGGCGATATTTGCCGCCCTCCACATGTATCACCCCCACACAAAATCCTCTGCTACGGCTACACTAAGTCAAATCGTCTTCTATTCTATCCCCCTATCCAGTGTTCACCCCCTTTGTCCCGAGCTGTGCGTCTTCTCCCACCATCGCCTCTTCCCGTCGTCGAGCCTGTCCGCGCCTCTCCCGCTGGTATGTCCCAATCTCCCTCACTCTCCTTCTTCTTTTGCCACTAGGGCCAGGGTCAGGGCGCCGCCGCCGCTACGGCTACGGGTAGGGAGCTGCCATCGCCACCGCCGCTAGGGCTACGGTTGTATAGTGTATCATATGATTATTAGGGATCATGTGCTTCCAACGTGCCAAATCTGCAAAAGTAGTTCTGCAGACACCTTGGAAACTGCAAAGGAATTCGGGGTCTTTTTGAACGAGGGGTTCAAAAAAACGGTGCTAACGGTCTTTAACTTCTGCATAGAATTATAACCAATTTGAAGTCATTTAATGTCATTACCACTAATTTGGTTCGCATTTTACTTTACTGTTGCATAGTATATCCCATGCAAATTACGGGTGAAATTTAACAATGCAATATGTGATACTTTGCTCTTCAAGGATGATAAGGAGCGGTCATTTCAATCTGAAGTGAAGAAAGGACAGCATAAAACCATCAGCTGTGGCGATGGATGGATGAAATCCATTTCGAAAAATAAGCTGAACGGGGGAGAGTTCATAGCATTTTACCCAGAAGGGTTGGTCAACAGGTTAATGATTATCTATTTATGCAGCCAAGATGATGAGGATGGTCAAGATGATGAGGATGATGAGGATGGTGACGATGATGAGGATAGTCATGATGATGAGGATAGTCATGATGATAAGGATATCCGTGACGACGAGAATGACATCCAAGAAGATGAAGATAGTCATGATGATGAGGTTATCCATGATGATGATGACCAAGAAGACGAGGATAGTCAGGATGATTATGAAGATGTTTCATTCAATTCTCCATTTTTTGTCAAAGAATGAAGAAGCTTACGCACAATGAGAGAAACAATCTCTTGACGATCCTACCACCAACTAAGAACTACATGGGGGTGCCCCTTGTGCACCGTTTAACCAAGAAAACATCATCAAACATGCCATGGTATATTCTGCATTATTTCCTCTCATTTTTGTTCATGTAACACTAACATTGTGAGATGTCTAACATTTCGTGATGTTTGTGCTTCTAATCATGGTGATCATAGAAATTACCCGCGAAGATGGTTTCTGGCCTGGACATCCCCGTGGTCGGTTCTGCTGGAGTACGTCTTGGAGTGGGGGCTGTCACCACCGTCCAGCACAAGACCGAAAGAGAAGGGCACATATCCTTCCATGAGGCCGGCTGGGGGGGGGGGCTTCTGATGGAAAAGAGACTAATGGTTGAGACACTAGTGGCAATCATGGTAAGGAAGAGTCGTCACACTGATACGTCTCCAATGTATCTATAATTTTTGATTGTTCCATGCTATTATATTATCCATCTAGGATGTTTTATATGCAATTATATGCTATTTTATATGATTTTTGGGACTAACCTATTAACCTAGAGCCCAGTGCCAGTTTCTATTTTTTCCTTGTTTTTGAGTATCGCAGAAAAGGAAAACCAAACGGAGTCCAATTGACCTGAAACTTCACGGAACTTATTTTTGGGCCAGAAGAAGGCCATGGAGTAAAAGAGTTGGGCCAGAAGAGTCCCGGGCTGCCCATGAGGGTGGGGGGCGCGCCCACCCCCCTGGGCGTGCCTCCCTACCTCGTGGACAGCCCGGAGACCCCCCTGACTTGTTCTCGACTCCAAAACCTCTTATATATACAGAAACTTCTAGAAAGAAACCTAGATCGGGAGTTCCGCCGCCGCAAGCCTCTGTAGCCACCAAACACCAATCGGGACCCTGTTCCGGCACCTTGCCGGCGGGGGGATCCCTCTCCGGTGGCCATCTTCATCATCTCGGCGCTCTCCATGACGAGGAGGGAGTAGTTCACCCTTGGGGCTGAGGGTATGTACCAGTAGCTATGTGTTTGATCTCTCTCCCTCTCGTGGTCTTGATTTGGCACGATCTTGATGTATCGCGAGCTTTGCTATTATAGTTGGATCTTATGATGTTTCTCCCCCTCTACTCTCTTGTAATGGATTGAGTTTTCCCTTCGAAGTTATCTTATCGGATTGAGTCTTTAAGGATTTGAGAACACTTGATGTATGTCTTGCATGTGCTTATCTGTGGTGACATTGGGATATTCATGTGATCCACTTGATGTATGTTTTGGTGATCAACTTGCGGGTTCCGTAACATTGTGAACTTATGCATAGGGATTGGCACACGTTTTCATCTTGACTCTCCGGTAGAAACTTTGGGGCACTCTTTGAAGTTATTTGTGTTGGTTGAATAGATGAATCTGAGATTGTGTGATGGATATCGTATAATCATACCTACGGATACTTGAGGTGACATTGGAGTATCTAGGTGACATTAGGGTTTTGGTTGATTTGTGTCTTAAGGTGTTATTCTAGTACGAACTCTATGATAGATCGAATGGAAAGAATAGCTTCATGCTAATTTACTATAGACTCTTGAATAGATTGATCAGAAGGAATAACTTTGAGGTGGTTTCGTACCCTACAATAATCTGTTCGTTTGTTCTCCGCTATTAGTGACTTTGGAGTGACTCTTTGTTGCGTGTTGAGGGATAGTTATATGATCCAATTATGTTATTATTGTTGAGAGAACTTGCACTAGTGAAAGTATGAACCCTAGTCCTTGTTTCCTAGCATTGCAATACCGTTTGTGCTCACTTTTATCATTAGCTACCTTGCTGTTTTTATATTTTCAGATTACAAAAACCTATATCTACCATCCGTATTGCACTTGTATCACCATCTCTTCGCCGAACTAGTGCATCTATACAATTTACCATTGTATTGGGTGTGTTGGGGACACAAGAGACTCTTTGTTATTTGGTTGCAGGGTTGTTTGAGAGAGACCATCTTCATCCTACGCCTCCCACGGATTGATAAACCTTAGGTCATCCACTTGAGGGAAATTTGCTACTGTCCTACAAACCTCTGCACTTGGAGGCCCAACAACGTCTACAAGAAGAAGGTTGCGTAGTAGACATTAAGCAGTTTCTGGCGCCGTTGCCGGGGAAGTGAGTGCTTGAAGGTATATCTTTAGATCTTGCAATCGAATCTTTTTGTTTCTTGTTTTATCACTAGTTTAGTCTATAAAAGAAAACTACAAAAAAATGGAATTAAGGGTGCCTCATATGCTTCATCTTTTTAATGTCTTTCGTGAAAATGATGGGAAGGAAAATTGTGCTCAAGTACTAGAAGAAGAATTACATAGAATGCTTGGCATAAAATATGTGAATGATGAGCATGATTGCAATGTTGTTAGTATGAATTCTTTGAATACCCGTGATGCTAATGATATGCAAAGCCACAAGCTTGGGGATGCTATGTTTGATGAAGATGATATGTTTAGTCCCCCAAGTTTTGATGAGCAAATTTATGATGATGAAAGCATGCCTCCTATCTATGATGATTATTGTGATGACACGTATGCTATAAAGAATAATGATAACCATGAAACTTGTCATCTTGATTTCAATTTTCAATCCCATGATAGTTATTTTCTTGAATTTGCTCCCACTATTCCGAATGAGCAGAAATTTGCTTATGTGGAGAGTAATAAAAATTCTATGCTTGTGGCTCATGAAAAGAATGCTTTATGTGATAGTTATATTGTTGAATTCATTCATGATGCTACTTAAAATTATTATGAGGAAGGAATATATGCTTGTAGGAACTGCAATAATATCAAGTTTCCTCTCTATGTGCTTAAAGTTTTAAACTTATGCTTGTTTTGCCTTCCTATGCTAGTTGATTATTGTTCTCATAAGTTGTTTGCTCACAAAATCCCTATGCATAGGAAGTGGGTTAGACTTAAATGTGCTAGTCATATTCTTCATGATGCTCTCTTTATGTTTCAATTCTTATCTTTTATGTGAGCATCACTGAAATCATCATGCCTAGCTAGGGGCGTTAAACGTAAGCGCTTGTTGGGAGGCAACCCAATTTTATTTTTGTTTTTTGCTTTTTGCTCCTGTTTAGTAATAAATAATTCATCTAGCCTCTGGTTAGATGTGGTTTTATGTTTTAATTAGTGTTTGTGCCAAGTAGAACCTTTGGGAAGACTTGGGTAAAGTCTATGTGATCACTAGTGCAGAACCGGGCTTTAGCGCCGGTTCGTAAGGGCCTTTAGTGCCGGACTAAATGTCCCCCCCCTTTAGTATCGGTTCATCATGAACCGGCTATAAAGTGCCACCACGTGGCACGAGCCAGGACCATGTGCGTGTAGGACATTAGTACCGGTTGGTAACACCAACCGGTACTAAATGTTTGGGGGTGTTTTGGTTTTATTTTTTTATTTTTCCTTTAATTTTGTGTTTTCAATTTAATTTAGTGATTATTTTACATTATAATGAGTTGTTAAATCATTAGGTGAAAGTACTGCAGATTAGTTTCGACTGGATGCATGTGGATCCTAGCTAAGTGATCAAGTATATGCCATATCCATATTATACTTGATCACCTATAATTAAGTGATCAAGTATAATATGGATATGGCATATACTTGATCACTTAGCTAGGATCCATCCAGCTGAAACTAATCTGCGGTTTCTTTCATAAATGATATAATAACTCATCATCATCATCATATTAATATAAAAACTCTTGCATCATATCATCAACAACAGTATACTAGCTAGCTAAAAATCATCATAGTCGTCATTACCACTGTTTAATCATCATAGTCATTACCGCTATCTAATCACCACCAACACGAGCTTAAAGAAGAAACATTCACTTGTACCAGAAGCAAAGATATCATCGAGTTCAACATGGTCATGATAATATAAGCGTTCATAACACCACCAAAGAAAATCACTCTTTGAGATTAAGTTCAGGACGAAGAACACGGACATGAGAGGACAAGTACTAGGACATTGAACTAGCTAAATCACTCCTGCTACTCTCTCTCTCTCGGGTAAAATAGCATAGAACATGTATAGCTCTCCTGATTCATCATACTAGAGCATGCAGATGAACCTGTCTCCTAATCGTGGGCTGCGCTTCTCATTGCTTCCCCCTAGTACTTCTCTGGGATCGTTAACAATTTTGCTCCAATCTTTCACTATTAAGCATTCATCGCTTTTAGAAATCCTGAATGCACTCATGTGCAATGTAGGCTATCTTGGCCGTAAGCTAACCATTGACATGTGACCTTTAGTCTCGATCCACTGAGGCACAACTGTCATCGGGAGTCCCTGTTGAAGAACATCGTATAGTAATTAATATACTTAGCAATGAAAGTTTAGCAAAAAAATAATGTATGCAAAAGATGCACTGAGGACAAATAATAGTAAAAATCTTACCATCTTTCGTAAATAGATGTGACCGTAGTTCAATACGATCACTATTGGTCGCACGTTTTGAGTACTAACATTTCTAAGTGCAGGAAGAAAAAAAATTCTTGACAGTATGAAGATCCTCAAGCCATGAAACATAATGACTTATCTCCTCGCAGTTTAGTTCAGCTCCGGGACAGTAGTAGGTCCTGTCTACCAAGCGCCGGACATGTTTGCTTGAATGGAAATAAGCTGTCAATAAAATTAGTTGTCAACTATTTTTGAATAAACAATATCAAAGACATAAATATGGTTGAGAAACTCACATAATGGTAGAACTGGAGGCGTCTGCACATCGACCCAAATGTCTCTATTACCTTCAATATCATCTTCCGGACGAATATCAAAGGTGATAACCATATCAGGCTCAAATGCATAAGCCTTGCATAGTGCTTGCCAAGTTTTGCATTCAAAATAGGTGTACGTGTCTGCGTTGTATAATTTGACGTTGAAAGTATAACCATGCTCGGTCTTCAGGTAAACTCTCTTTACCTCCATAGTTTCCATAGCACTGAAACCTATCTTATCCAAGACAAAAATTCTTGCATGGCAGGGGATGCGCTAGTAGAATAGTGAAAATTTAAAATTATAAGTTGAAGCAAATGAAGTATATATAAGTCATGCTTAATTACGAAAAAGACTTGTCATTGTGACTTACTGTATCCACTTCGAAGGTCTCATCCAGCTTGATGCTGAAGCGCCTATCATCAACAAGGAAATTTCTGTCGCACAGGCCGCGCTGGTCTTCACAGTATTCGCACATAATGAAATCTTTTTCGTCGTCAGACGACATTTCCTCTATTCATATAGGTGAAACATTAAACACTTACTAGTTCTATTAATTCAACTAATTCAACTACTTCTATTAATTCAACTAGTTCTATTAATTCAACTAATTCAACTAAGCATTTAATAAAAATAAACTTGTTCTATTAATTTTCTTACTAAAATAAAGTAGCTAGTTCTATATAGTAATATTTTAATTAGATCATCAAACCTCATATATCTAAATTTTCTTACTAAAAATAAACTAGTTCTATTAATTTTCTTACTGAAATATATAAAGTAGCTATATATAGTAATATTTTAATTAGATCATCAAATCTCAGATATCTAAATTTTCTTACTAAAAATAAACTAGTTCTATTAATTCAACTAAGAATTTACTGAAAATAAACTAGTTCTATTAATTTTCTTACTAAAATATATAATGTAGCTATATATAGTAATATTTTAATTAGATCATCAAATCTCATATACGTAAATTTTCTTACTAAAAATAAACTAGTTCTATTCAACTAAGCATTTACTAAAAATAAACTAGTTATATTAATTCAACTAGTTCAAATAATCTCATATACCTAAATTTTCTTACTAAAAATAAACTAGTTCTATTAATTTTCATACTAAAAATAAACTAGTTATATTAATTCAACTAGTTCAAATCTCATATATATACCTAATTAATGTCTAGCTAATTCATCTAACAATTGACATTAATATTTAACAACTTTTCCATCTAATTCATCTAACATTAACATTCTAACATTCTTATCTACGTAATTCATCTAACATTAATCTAAACAACACAAAACAGAAAATAAGTAAAAAGAAATGTGTGTGTGTGTGTGTGTATGTGTGTGTGTACGAGCGGGGGGGGCGGCGTACGGGCAGCGGCGCGAGACGGCGACGTGACGGGGACGGCGCGACGACGGGCGGCGGGCCGGGGGCGACGGCGCGATCGAGACGGCGACGTAGTACGGGGCGGCGGCGACGGGCGGCGGGGGCGACGGCGGGGACGGCGACGATGGGCGGCGGGGGCGGCGAGGGCGGCGCGCGATGGGCGACGGCGCGGCGGCGGCGGCGATGTCGCGCGAAGAAGTTGGAGAAGAAGTGGTGGTCGATGAAACTGAAATTTTCGCAAGTGCCATATATATAGGAGGGGCCTTTAGTACCGGTTGGAGCCTCCAACCGGTACTAAAGGCCAATTTTCGCCAGGTCAAGCGGCGGGAAACGGCCCCCTTTAGTACCGGTTCATGACTGCAACCGGTACCAAAGGCCCACACATTAGTACCGGTTGGAGCCACCAACCGGTACTAATGGTTGTGCGCTGCCACCCGCGGTGCACAATGTTTAGTCCCACCTCGCCGAGCAAAGGGCAGCCGCACTGTTTATAAACCCAGCCGCGGCTGATCCTTCGAACTTCTCTATATAGCAGGCTTCTAGGCCTAACTATGGCGCGCTGCCCTGTGAGCCTGCTGGCCCTTCTGGGCCTGAATTTGCACACCCTAGGTCTGGCGGGCCCACTGGGCAGCGCCCCAACAAATTTTAATATAGTTTTTATTTTTTCTGCATTATTTATTTTCTTCTATTTATTTTTGAGTAATTATTTATATAGTTTTTTTCTTTTCTTTTTTTATTTATTTTCTTCTATTTATTTCTGAGTAGTTTTTTTTGCTGTATTTAGTTTCTTTGTGAATATTTTTGCTTTAGCTCTCTAAACAAATTGGTAAATGACTGAAAAACAGCAAATGATGTCGGAACGTGTTGGAAATTGATGACGTCGCTTTGAATGCTGCATACTGAACGCAAAAATAGTCTGGAGTTCAAATAAGTTTAAAAAACATTGAAGTGCCCGTGTAACAGATGAGTTCTCGTCCGAAACCCTGATACTCCGAAAGAGATTGTCCAGTTTGTACACGAAGTGCGTCCAGTTTTCGCCGTGACCCTCTCTACTCTTTTGCGCATGCTATGCTGGTGAAATGATGATACCATGCCAAGTTCCAACATTTTCAGAGTTCATTTTGTAGTGATTCTCAATTTCACGGTCATTTAGCTCTCTAAACAAATCGGTAAATGACTGAAAAACAGCAAATGATGTCAGAACATGTTGGAAATTGATGGCGTCGCTTTGAATGCTGCATACTGAATGCAAAAATAGTCAGGAGTTCAAATAAGTTTAAAAAACATTGAAGTGCCCGTGTAACAGATGAGTTCTCGTCTAAAACCCTGATACTCCGAAAGAGATTGTCCAGTTTGTACATGAAGTGCGTCCTGTTTTGAAGTGAGTGGAGAGAGTGAGGGGTGGCCGGCGGAGGAGGACCGGCGCGGGGGATTGAGGGGGAGACCGAGTGAGTGGAGAGAGTGAGGGCGTAAACATGTAAAAATATACATAAAAATACATTGATTATCAATGATCTTTTTGTGTACAATCGGAATTGTCAATATGAGTCCTCAACGGTTTAGAAACCGGTGAAGACTCATATTGCGACCACAAATTCTACACATAGAGTTCAATGAAGACCAAATGCTTGTGATAATTTGAGAAGTAACATATTTAAGGTGGTAAAAATCTTGCTAGGGGAGCGAGGTGGGACTAAAAACAGCCTGCCACAACCTCTTTAGTACCGGTTCATGCCACGAACCGGTACTAAAGGTGCTGGCCGGGCCACTGCCTCTTTAGTACCGGTTCGTGGCATGAACCAGTAGTAAAGATTCGCACTGAACCGGTACTAAAGATCTCCTCCTGCCTGGCTGTTTGAACCGGCACTAATGGACACATTAGTGCCGGCTCAAATGCAAACCGGGACTAATGTGTCTCACATTTGACCCTTTTTCTACTAGTGGATCTTGCTGTAAAAAACAGAAACTTTTGCGCTCACGATATTAGCTGCCATTTTTTACTTGAGAGTGCTTTTAGGTTTATTATTTTTGCAGATGGTCAATAAATAAATTCCTCACGTCCACCAGTTTATTTAAGAATTTTTGGAGTTCCAGAAGTATACGTTTGATACAGATTACTACAGACTGTTCTGTTTTTGACAGATTCTGTTTTCTATGTGTTGTTTGCCTATTTTGGTGAATCTATGAGTAGTATCGGAGGGTATGAACCATAGAGAAGTTGGAATACAGTAGATGTTACACAAATATGAATTTAGAATGAGTTCATAACTGTACCTAGGTGGTGATTTATTTTCTTATACTAACGGAGCTCATGAGATTTTCTGTTGAGTTTTGTGTTGTGAAGTTTTCAAGTTTTTGGGTAAAGATTCAATGGACTATGGAATAAGGAGTGGCAAGAGCCTAAGATTGGGATGCCCAAGGCACCCCAAGGTAATATTCAAGGACAACCAAGAGCCTAAGCTTGGGGATGCCCCGGATGGCATCCCCTCTTTCGTCTTCGTTCATCGGTAACTTTACTTGGAGGTATATTTTTATTCACCACATGATATGTGTTTTGCTTGGAGCGTCATTTAATTTTCTTTTGTGTTGCTTTCTGTTTGAATAAAATACCAAGATCTGAAATTCTTAAATGTTAGAGAGTCTTCACATAGTTACATTATTATCCAACTACTCATTGATCTTCACTTATATTTTTCGGAGTACTTTGTCGTTTGCTCTAGTGCTTCACTTATATCTTTTTAGAGCATGGTGGTGGTTTTATTTTATAGAAATTATTGATCTCTCCTGCTTCACTTATATTATTTTGAGAGTCCTTAGAACAGCATGGTAATTTGCTTTGGTTATGAATTTAGTCATAATATGATGGGCATCCAAGAGGGATATAATAAAAAATTCATATAAAGTGCATTGAATACTATGAGAAGTTTGATTCTTTATGATTGTTTTGAGATTTGAAGATGGTAATATTAGAGTCATGCTAGTTGAGTAGTTGTGAATTTGAGAGATACTTCGTGAGCAAGCGAGTTGGATGCACACCCACTTAGTTTCTTTTTGAGCTTTCATACACCTATAGCTCTAGTGCATCCTTTGCATGGCAATCTCTACTCACTCACATTGATATCTATTGATGGGCATCTCCATAACCTGTTGATACGCCTAGTTGATGTGAGACTATCTTCTCCTTTTTGTCTTCTTCACAACCACCATTCTATTCCACCTATAGTGCTATGTCCATGGCTCACGCTCATGTATTGCGTGAAGATTGAAAAAGTTTGAGAACATCAAAAGTATGAAACAATTGCTTGGCTTGTCATCGAGGTTGTGCATGATTTAAATATTTTGTGTGATGAAGATAGATCATAGCCAGACTATATGATTTTGTAGGGATAGCTTTCATTGGCCATGTTATTTTGAGAAGACACGATTGCTTTGTTAGTATGCTTGAAGTATTATTGTTTCATGTCAATATTAAACTTTTGTTTTGAAACTTATGGATTGATACGTCCATTTTGCATCATGCTTTTATATTGATATCTATTGCATTATGGGCTGTTATTACACATTATGTCACAATACTTATGCATATTCTCTCTTATTTTAGAAGGTTTACATAAGGAGGGAGAATGCCGGCAGCTGGAATTCTGGGCTGGAAAAGGAGCAAATATTAGAGACCTATTCTGCACAACTCCAAAAGTCCTGAAACTCCACGAAAGTTATTTTTGGAAATAATAAAAAACACTGAGCGGAACAAATATGTCAGGGGGGCCTCCACCTGTCCACGAGGGTGGGGGCGTGCCCTACCCCCTAGGCGCGCCCCCTGCCTCGTGGGCCCCCAGTTGGCCCTCTGGTGGCCATCTTCTTCTATATGAAGTCTTTCGTCCAAAGAAAAATCAGAAGAAAGCTTTCGGGACGAGACTCCGCCGCCACGAGGCGGAACCTTGGCGGAACCAATCTAGGGCTCTGGCAGAGCTGTTCTGCCGGGGACACTTCCCTCTGGGAGGGGGAAATCATCGCCATCATCATCACCAACGCTCTTGTCATCGGGAGAGGGCAATCTCCATCAACATCTTCACCAGCACCATCTCCTCTCAAACCCTAGTTCATCTCTTGTATCCAATTCTTGTCTCTAAGTCTGGGATTGGTACCTGTAGGTTGCTAGTAGTGTTGATTACTCCTTGTAGTTGATGCTAGTTGGTTTATTTGGTGGAAGATCATATGTTCAGATCCTTTATGCATATTAATACTCCTCTGATTATGAACATGAATATGCTTTGTGAGTAGTTACGTTTGTTCCTGAGGACATGGGAGAAGTCTTGCTATTAGTAGTCATGTGAATTTGGTATTCGTTCGATATTTTGATGAGATGTATGTTGTCTATCCTCTAGTGGTGTTATGTGAACGTCGACTACATGACACTTCACCATTATTTGGGCCTAGAGGAAGGCATTGGGAAGTAATAAGTAGATGATGGGTTGCTAGAGTGACAGAAGCTTAAACCCTAGTTTATGCGTTGCTTCGTAAGGGGCTGATTTGGATCCATATGTTTCATGCTATGGTTAGGTTTACCTTAATACTTTTGTTGTAGTTGCGGATGCTTGCAATAGAGGTTAATCATAAGTGGGATGCTTGTCCAAGTAAGGGCAGCACCCAAGCACCGGTCCACCCACATATCAAATTATCAAAGTACCGAACGCGAATCATATGAACGTGATGAAAACTAGCTTGACGATAATTCCCATGTGTCCTCGGGAGCGCTTTTCTCTATATAAGAGTTTGTCCAGGCTTGTCCTTTGCTACAAAAAGGATTGGGCCACCTTGCTGCACTTTATTTACTTTTGTTACTTGTTGCTCGTTACCAATTATCCTATCACAAAACTATCTGTTACCTATAATTTCAGTGCTTGCAGAGAATACCTTGCTGAAAACCGCTTATCATTTCCTTCTGCTCCTCGTTGGGTTCGACACTCTTACTTATCGAAAGGACTACGATAGATCCCCTATACTTGTGGGTCATCAAGACTCTTTTCTGGCGCCGTTGCCGGGGAGTGAAGCGCCTTTGGTAGGTGGAATTTGGTAAGGAAAAATTTATATAGTGTGCTGAAATTTACTGTCACTTGTTACTATGGAAAGTAATCCTCTGAGGGGCTTGTTCGGGGTATCTTCACCCCGACCAGTAGAGCAAAGAGTTGCTCCTCAACCTACTGAACCTACTGAAAATGAAAATGTCTACTTTGAAATTCCTTCGGGTATGTTAGAAAAACTGCTAGCTAATCCTTTTGCAGGAGATGGAACAATGCATCCTGATGAGCACCTAATCTATGTGGATGAAGTTTGTGGATTATTTAAGCTTGCAGGTATACCCGATGATGTTATTAAGAAGAAGGTCTTCCCTTTATCTTTGAAGGGAGATGCATTGACATGGTATAGGCTATGTGATGATACGGGGTCATGGAACTACAAACGATTGAAATTGGAATTTCATCAGAAGTTTTATCCTATGCATCTTGTTCATCGTGATCGCAATTATATATATAATTTTTGGCCTCGCGAAGGAGAAAGCATCGCTCAAGCTTGGGGGAGGCTTAAATCAATGTTATATTCATGCCCCAATCATGAGCTCCCAAGAGAAATAATTATTCAAAGTTTTTATGCTCGGCTTTCTGATAACAATCGCACCATGCTCGATACTTCTTGTGCTGGCTCTTTTATGATGAAGACTATTGAATTCAAATGGGATTTATTGGAAAGAATTAAACGCAACTCTGAAGATTGGGATCTCGACGAAGGTAAGGAGTCAGGTATGACACCTAAGTTTGATTGTGTTAAATCTTTTATGGATACCGATGTTTTCCGTAAATTTAGCACTAAATATGGACTTGACTCTGAGATAGTAGCTTCTTTCTGTGAATCTTTTGCTGCTCATGTTGATCTCCCTAAGGAGAAGTGGTTTAAATATCATCCTCCCATAGAAGTAAAAGTAGCTGCACCTATTAAAGTTGAAGAAAAGACTATCACTTATAATGATCCTATTGTTCCTACTACTTATGTTGAGAAACCACCTTTCCCTGTTAGAATAAAGGATCATGCTAAAGCTTCAACTGTGGTTCGTAAAAGCAATATTAGAACCTATACACCTCCTGAGCAAGTTAAAGTTGAACCTAATATTGCTATTGTTAAAGATCTCTTGTCTGATAATATTGATGGGCATGTTATTCATTTCCGTGATGAAACTGCTAGAATTGCCAAACCTTGTGCTAAAGATAAACATAGACCTGTGGTAGGCATGCCTGTTATTTCTGTTAAAATAGGAGATCATTGTTATCATGGCTTATGTGACATGGGTGCTAGTGCTAGTGCAATACCTATTGACTTATACAAAGAAATTATGCATGATATTGCACCTACTGAGTTAGAAGATATTGATGTCACAATTAAACTTGCCAATAGAGATACTATTTCACCCATGGGAATTGTTAGAGATGTTGAAGTCTTGTGTGGGAAAACTAAATATCCTGCTGATTTTCTTGTTCTTGGTTCCCCACAAGATAGCTTTTGTCCCATTATATTTGGTAGACCCTTCTTGAACACTGTTAATGCTAGGATAGACTGCGAAAAGGATGTTGTTACTATTGGTTTGGGTGATATGTCTCATGAGTTTAATTTCTCTAAATTTAGTAGACAACACCGTGAAGAGGAATTGCCTAGTAAGGATGAAATTATTGGTCTTGCTTCTATTGCCGTACCTCCTAGTGATCCTTTAGAACAATATTTGCTAGACCATGAAAATGATATGTTTATGAATGAAAGAAGGGAAATAGATGAAGTATTCTTTAAACAGGAACCTATCCTGAAACACAATTTGCCTGTTGAAATCCTAGGGGATCCTCCTCCACCCAAGGGTGATCCCGTGTTTGAGCTTAAACCGTTACCTGATACTCTTAAATATGCTTATCTTGATGAAAAGAAGATATATCCTGTTATTATTAGTGCTAACCTTTCAGAGCATGAAGAAGAGAGATTATTGAAAACTCTGAAGAAGCACCGTGCTGCTATTGGATATACTCTTGATGATCTTAAGGGCATTAGTCCCACTCTATGTCAACACAAAATAAATTTGGAGAAAGATGCCAAACCAGTTCGTGATCACCAACGACGGCTGAATCCTAAGATGAAAGAAGTGGTAAGAAAGGAAATACTAAAGCTCCTTGAGGCAGGTATAATTTATCCCGTTGCTGATAGTCAGTGGGTAAGTCCTGTCCATTGTGTCCCTAAGAAGGGAGGTATTACTGTCGTTCCTAATGATAAAGATGAATTGATTCCCGCAAAGAATTATTACAGGTTATAGGATGGTAATTGATTTCCGCAAATTAAATAAAGCTACTAAAAAGGATCATTACCCCTTACCTTTTATCGATCAAATGCTAGAAAGATTATCCAAACATACACATTTTTGCTTTCTAGATGGTTATTCTGGTTTCTCTCAAATACCTGTGTCAGCCGATGATCAATCAAAGACCACTTTTACTTGCCCTTTCGGTACTTTTGCTTATAGACGTATGCCTTTTGGTTTATGTAATGCACCTGCTACCTTTCAAAGATGCATGATGGCTATATTCTCTGACTTTTGTGAAAAGATTTGTGAGGTTTTCATGGACGATTTCTCCGTTTATGGATCCTCTTTTGATGATTGCTTGAGCAACCTTGATCGAGTTTTGCAGAGATGTGAAGAAACTAATCTTGTCTTGAATTGGGAGAAGTGCCACTTTATGGTTAATGAAGGTATTGTCTTGGGGCATAAAGTTTCTGAAAGAGGTATTGAAGTTGATAAAGCCAAGGTTGATGCTATTGAAAAGATGCCATGTCCCAAGGACATCAAAGGTATAAGAAGTTTCCTTGGTCACGCCGGTTTTTATAGGAGGTTCATTAAGGACTTCTCAAAAATTTCTCGGCCTCTGACTAATTTATTACAAAAAGATATACCATTTGTCTTTGATGATGATTGTGTAGAAGCATTTGAAATACTTAAGAAAGCATTGATCTCTGCACCTATTGTTCAGCCACCTGATTGGAATTTACCCTTTGAAATTATGTGTGATGCTAGTGATTATGCTGTAGGTGCTGTTCTAGGGCAAAGAGTTGATAAGAAATTAAATGTTATTCAATATGCTAGTAAAACTCTAGACAATGCTCAGAGAAATTATGCTACTACTGAAAAAGAATTCTTAGCAGTTGTATTTGCTTGTGATAAGTTCAGACCTTATATTGTTGATTCTAAAGTAACTATTCACACTGATCATGCTGCTATTAAATATCTTATGGAAAAGAAAGATGCTAAACCTAGACTTATTAGATGGGTTCTCTTGCTACAAGAATTTGATTTGCATATTATTGATAGAAAGGGAGCTGAGAACCCCGTTGCAGACAACTTGTCTAGGTTAGAAAATGTTCTTGATGACCCACTACCTATTGATGATAGCTTTCCTGATGAACAATTAAATGTCATAAATGCTTCTCGTACTGCTCCATGGTATGCTGATTATGCTAATTACATCGTTGCTAAATTTATACCACCTAGTTTCACATACCAGCAAAAGAAAAAGTTTTTCTATGATTTGAGACATTACTTTTGGGATGACCCACATCTTTATAAAGAAGGAGTAGATGGTGTTATTAGACGTTGTGTACCTGAGCATGAACAGGAACAGATCCTACGCAAGTGTCACTCCGAGGCTTATGGAGGACACCACGCTGGAGATAGAACTGCACATAAGGTATTGCAATCCGGTTTTTATTGGCCTACTCTCTTCAAGGATGCCCGTAAGTTTGTCTTATCTTGTGATGAATGTCAAAGAATTGGTAATATTAGTAGACGTCAAGAAATGCCTATGAATTATTCACTTGTTATTGAACCATTTGATGTTTGGGGCTTTGATTATATGGGACCTTTTCCTGCCTCTAATGGATACACACATATTTTAGTTGCTGTTGATTACGTTACTAAGTGGGTAGAAGCTATTCCAACTAGTAGTGCTGATCATAACACTTCTATTAAAATGCTTAAAGAAGTTATTTTTCCGAGGTTTGGAGTCCCTAGATATTTAATGACTGATGGTGGTTCACATTTTATTCATGGTGCTTTCCGAAAAATGCTTGCTAAATATGATGTTAATCATAGAATTGCATCTCCTTATCACCCACAGTCTAGTGGTCAAGTAGAATTGAGCAATAGAGAGCTCAAATTAATTTTGCAAAAGACTGTTAATAGATCTAGAAAGAATTGGTCCAAGAAACTTGATGATGCATTATGGGCCTATAGAACTGCATATAAAAATCCTATGGGTATGTCTCCGTATAAAATGGTTTATGGAAAAGCATGTCACTTACCTCTCGAACTAGAACATAAGGCTTATTGGGCTATTAAAGAGCTCAACTATGATTTCAAACTTGCCGGTGAGAAGAGGTTATTTGACATTAGCTCACTTGATGAATGGAGAACCCAAGCCTATGAGAATGCCAAGTTGTTTAAAGAAAAAGTTAAAAGATGGCATGACAAAAGGATACAAAAGCGTGAGTTTAATGTAGGTGATTATGTATTGCTATACAACTCTCGTTTAAGATTTTTTGCAGGAAAACTTCTCTCTAAATGGGAAGGCCCTTACGTTATCGAGGAGGTCTATCGTTCCGGTGCCATAAAAATCAACAACTTCGAAGGCACAAATCCGAAGGTGGTGAACGGTCAAAGAATCAAACATTATATCTCAGGTAATCCTATAAATGTTGAAACCAATGTTATTGAAACCGTAACCCCGGAGGAATACATAAGGGACACTTTCCGGAACGTTTCAGACTCCGAAAAGGAATAGGTATGTGGTACGGTAAGTAAACCGACTCCAAAACAGTTCTAAAGGCAATTTTTCTCCGTTTTGGAATATTTAGAAAAATAGAAAAATAAGAAGCTGTCCGGGAAGGACACGAGGGCTCCACGAGGGTGGAGGGCGCGCCCCCTGCCTCGTGGGCACCTCGTGTGCTCTCCGGACTCCGTTTTCTTGCACGATACGTATTTTGGTCGGTAAAAATTCATTATATAATCTCCCGAAGGTTTTGACCTCCGTATCACGCAAATATCTCCTGTCTTTGTTTCGAGCTGTCCTGCTGCAGATTAGAGCAACATGTCGTCCCAGGATTCGGAAGGAGAAAGCTATGTGGCTGATTACCTTGCAGATCCTAAGGTCTATGGGGATGTGGAGCATTGTGGTTGGACTACGGAAGAAGAAGAGGACTATGAGCCCAAGAGAAAGGAGGAGACGAGCTCAGATGAAGATGAAGTCCCATTACCTCAACCTGGGGACATGCATGTGGAGTTCAAAAAGTCAAGCCTCCCTGATAGAGCAAAGAAATTTAAGATCGAGTTTATCCCTTTTCGTCTCTTGCAGGAAAACAAGCAGGAATTATGCAAAAAGATATTAAGCCTGGAGCAGGAGATTGATGACTTGAGGGATCAAAATTCTGTCCTCAAGCGCAAATTAAGGAAGAAGACTACGCCATCAACTAAACCATCATCTTCTTCTTGAACAAAGGAGACATAATCACATGGGTATGGGCACTCCCCTTGGCAACTGCCAAGCTTGGGGGAGATGCCCCGGTATCGTATCACCACCACATCTCCTATCTTTACCGTTTTTCTTAGTTCGATCCTTTTAGTAGTATCTTGATCTAGTAGAATAAAGTTTTGGTATGATCTAGTTTTGAGTTTTGCTTTATGATCCCTCTATGTAATCGAGTCCGTGAGCTATATATAATAAAGATTAGTGTTGAGTCAAGGGCTTGATTATCTTGCTATGATCTTGAGTGAATAAAAGAAAAGAGAAAAGAATAAAAAGAAATAAAAGAGATCATATTGATCTTATGAAGAGTAATGACTTCACATAGAAAGAGTATGATGATTAAAAATTGTTGAGAGTTGACAAACATAGCTTTGGTCATCGTTGCAATTAATAGGAAGTAATAAAGAAAGAGAGGTTTCACATATAAATATACTATCTTGGACATCTTTTATGATTGGGAGCACTCATTAAAATATGACATGCTAAAGAGTTGATGTTGGACAAGGAAGACAACGTAATGGGTTATGTTTTCTTATATCTGAGATAAAGTATATTGTCATGGATCATCCAACATGTTGAGCTTGCCTTTCCCCCTCATGCTAGCCAAATTCTTTGCACCAAGTAGAGATACTACTTGTGCTTCCAAAAACCCTTAAACCAGTTTTGCCATGAGAGTCCACCATACCTACCTATGGATTGAGTAAGATCCTTCAAGTAAGTTGTCATCGGTGCAAGCAATAAAAATTGCTCTCTAAATATGTATGATTGATTGGTGTGGAGGAAATAAGCTTTATACGATCTTGTGATGTGGAAGAAATAAAAGCGACGGACTGCATAATAAAGGTTCATATCACAAGTGGCAATATAAAGTGACGTTCTTTCGCATTAAGATTTTGTGCATCCAACCCTGAAAGCGCATGGCAACCTCTGCTTCCCTCTGCGAAGGGCCTATCTTTTATTATTATCTTCTATCTTATGCAAGAGTCATGGTGATCTTCACCTTTCCTTTTTACATTTTATCCTTTGGCAAGCACAGGATGTTGGAAAGATCCTGATAGATATATCTAATTGGATGTAAGTTAGCATGAACTATTATTGTTGACATTACCCTTGAGGTAAAAGGTTGGGAGGCGAAACTATAAGCCCCTATCTTTCTCTGTGTCCGATTAAAACTCCGTAACCACAAGTATTGTGTGAGTGTTAGCAATTATGAAAGACTAAATGATAGTTGAGTATGTGGACTTGCTAGAAAGCTCTGACATAGACTCTTTCTGATGTTATGATAAATTGCAATTGCCTCAATGACTGAGATTATAGTTTGTTAGTTCTCAATAAAGTTTCTGATTCATACTTTGCATTGTGAATAGATTATTACTTGAGCATAAGAAATCATATGACAATATCCATATATGTTGCTGTTATGAGAATAATCATGATGCCCTCATGTCCGTATTTTATTTTATCGACACCTCTACCTCTAAACATGTGGACATATTTATCGTTATCGGCTTCCGCTTGAGGACAAGCGAGGTCTAAGCTTGGGGGAGTTGATACGTCCATTTTGCATCATGCTTTTATATCGATATTTATTGCATTATGGGCTGTTATTACACATTATGTCACAATACTTATGCCTATTCTCTCTTATTTTACAAGGTTTACATAAGGAGGGAGAATGCCGGCAGCTGGAATTCTGGGCTGGAAAAGGAGCAAATATTAGAGACCTATTCTGCACAACTCCAAAAGTCCTGAAACTCCACGAAAGTTATTTTTGGAAATAATAAAAAATACTGAGCGGAAGAAATACGTCAGGGGGGCCTCCACCTGTCCACGAGGGTGGGGGCGCGCCCTACCCCCTGGGCGCGCCCCCTGCCTCGTGGGCCCCCTGTTGGCCCTCCGGTGCCCATCTTCTGCTATATGAAGTCTTTCGTCCGAAGAAAAATCATAAGCAAGCTTTCGGGACGAGACTCCGCCGCCACGAGGCGGAACCTTGGCGGAACCAATCTAGGGCTCCGGCAGAGCTGTTCTGCCGGGGACACTTCCCTCCGGGAGGGGGAAATCATCGCCATCGTCATCACCAACGCTCCTCTCATCGGGAGAGGGCAATCTCCATCAACATCTTCACCAGCACCATCTCCTCTCAAACCCTAGTTCATCTCTTGTATCCAATTCTTGTCTCTAAGTCTGGGATTGGTACCTGTAGGTTGCTAGTAGTGTTGATTACTCCTTGTAGTTGATGCTAGTTGGTTTATTTGGTGGAAGATCATATGTTCAGATCCTTTATGCATATTAATACTCCTCTGATTATGAACATGAATATGCTTTGTGAGTAGTTACGTTTGTTCCTGAGGACATGGGAGAAGTCTTGCTATTAGTAGTCATGTGAATTTGGTATTCGTTCGATATTTTGATGAGATGTATGTTGTCTATCCTCTAGTGGTGTTATGTGAACGTCGACTACATAACACTTCACCATTATTTGGGCCTAGAGGAAGGCATTGGGAAGTAATAAGTAGATGATGGGTTGCTAGAGTGACAGAAGCTTAAACCCTAGTTTATGCGTTGCTTCGTAAGGGGCTGATTTGGATCCATATGTTTCATGCTATGGTTAGGTTTACCTTAATACTTTTGTTGTAGTTGCGGATGCTTGCAATAGAGGTTAATCATAAGTGGGATGCTTGTCCAAGTAAGGGCAGCACCCAAGCACCGGTCCACCCACATATCAAATTATCAAAGTACCGAACGCGAATCATATGAACGTGATGAAAACTAGCTTGACGATAATTCTCATGTGTCCTCGGGAGCGCTTTTCTCTATATAAGAGTTTGTCCAGGCTTGTCCTTTGCTACAAAAAGGATTGGGCCACCTTGATGCACTTTATTTACTTTTGTTACTTGTTGCTCGTTACCAATTATCCTATCACAAAACTATCTGTTACCTATAATTTCAGTGCTTGCAGAGAATACCTTGCTGAAAACCGCTTATCATTTCCTTCTGCTCCTCGTTGGGTTCGACACTCTTACTTATCGAAAGGACTACGATAGATCCCCTTTACTTGTGGGTCATCATAGATCTGAATATTCTTGCCACAATAAAGAAGATTACATTGATAAATATGTTAGGTAGCATTCCACATCAAAATTTTTGTTTTTATAATTTACCTACTCAAGGACGAGCAGGAATTAAGCTTGAGGATGCTGATACGTCTTCAACGTATCTATAATTTTTTATTGTTCCATGCTATTATATTATCCATCTAGGATGTTTTATATGCAATTATATGTTATTTTATATGATTTTTGGGACTAACCTATTAACCTAGAGCCCAGTGCCAGTTTTTGTTTTTTCCTTGTTTTTGAGTATCGCAGAAAAGGAAAACCAAACGGAGTCCAATTGACCTGAAACTTCACAGAACTTATTTTTGGGCCAGAAGAAGGCCATGGAGTAAAAGAGTTGGGCCAGAAGATTCCCGAGCTACCCATGAGGGTGGGGGGCGCGCCTCCCTACCTCATGGACAGCCTGGAGACCCCCCCTAACTTGTTCTCGACGCCAAAACCTCTTATATATACAAAAACTTCTAGAAAGAAACCTAGATCGGGAGTTCCGCCGCTGCAAGCCTCTGTAGCCACCAAAAACAAATCGGGACCCTGTTCCGGCACCCTGCCGGAGGGGGGATCCCTCTTCGGTGGCCATCTTCATCATCCCGACGCTCTCCATGACGAGGAGGGAGTAGTTCACCCTCGGGGCTGAGGGTATGTACCAGTAGCTATGTGTTTGATCTCTCTCTCTCGTGTTCTTGATTTGGCACGATCTTGATGTATCGCGAGCTTTGCTATTATAGTTGGATCTTATGATGTTTCTTCCCCGCTACTCTCTTGTAATGGATTGAGTTTTTCCTTCGAAGTTATCTTATCGGATTGAGTCTCTAAGGATTTGAGAACACTTGTTGTATGTCTTGCATGTGCTTATCTGTGGTGACATTGGGATATTCACGTGATCCACTTGATGTATATTTTGGTGATCAACTTGCGGGTTCCATAACATTGTGAACTTATGCATAGGGATTGGCACACGTTTTCATCTTGACTCTCCGGTAGAAACTTTGGGGCACTCTTTGAAGTTATTTGTGTTGGTTGAATAGATGAATCTGAGATTGTGTGATGCATATCGTATAATCATACCCACGGATACTTGAGGTGACATTGGAGTATCTAGGTGACATTAGGGTTTTGGTTGATTTGTGCCTTAAGGTGTTATTCTAGTACGAACTCTATGATAGATCGAACGGAAGGAATAGTTTCATGCTATTTTACTACGGACTCTTGAATAGATTGATCAAAAAGAATAACTTTGAGGTGGTTTCGTACACTACAATAATCTGTTCGTTTGTTCTCCGCTATTAGTGACTTTGGAGTGACTCTTTGTTGCGTGTTGAGGGATAGTTATATGATCCAATTATGTTATTATTGTTGAGAGAACTTGCACTAGTGAAAGTATGAACCCTAGGCCTTGTTTCCTAGCATTGCAATACCGTTTGTGCTCACTTTTATCATTAGCTACCTTGCTGTTTTTATATTTTCAGATTACAAAAACCTATATCTACCATCCATATTGCACTTGTATCACCATCTCTTCGCCGAACTAGGGCACCTATACAATTTACCATTGTATTGGGTGTGTTGGGGACACAAGAGACTCTTTGTTATTTGGTTGCAGGGTTGTTTGAGAGAGACCATCTTCATCCTACGCCTCCCACGGATTGATAAACCTTAGGTCATCCACTTGAGGGAAATTTGCTACTGTCCTACAAACCTCTGCACTTGGAGGCCCAACAACGTCTACAAGAAGAAGGTTGCGAAGTAGACATCACACACCAAGTGGCAGATGATGGTTGTCGTTGACCTCATTTAGAAATAAGTGGCAGATATGAACATTTGGAAGCTCATGATGGATGTCCTATTGTGATGTTAGTGTATTAAGTGGAACAAATGTGAAGCCTTGTCATTTGCTCTTATATTGGATTAAGCCTAGTTCAGTTGATGTTGTAGATTATATACTTTTGTCAGTTTGCTCTTTGTAAATCATGTGTACAAATTCGGGCACAGTAAATTCATGGGAACAAAAATCTATATCAGTGGTGAGCGATATATCCTACCCATCACAACTACATTACGTTGCACTAGCGGGCGGCGAGGCATGCCCACCACTGCAGAGATTCTACCAGCGGCGGGCGAGCGCCCGCCATTGATGCCATTATAGCATTGGCGGGCGCCCCCTGAGAGCCTTGCCCACCACTATTGGGCTTTTCCCACCCGCCACTGCTAGGCATTCCTACAGTAGTGCTTGTGAACTTGATGAATGAATCTATTTTTTATATGTAGTCAACATCCGTTTATAAACATGATGATTGAATCCGGCGGCATAGACGATATTACGTTGACGAATAATGCATACAATGGGGTTGATGATGAAGTCGTTGAGGTTGCCCCTACAACAAAGAAGAAAGGTTCAAGGTCAGGCAACTATTTGTCAGAGGAGACAAGGCATTGGTGATGGCATTGGAAAGTGCGTGCATCGATCCTATTACAGGAATCATTCAAAACACGAAGACTTATTGGAAACATATTGCCAAGCACTATCATTGCAATGTGACAGTATCATCTGAACACACAATCAGTTCACTCAATCATCGGTGGAGAGCAATTCAAGAGTGTTGCAGCTTGTGAGCATGTTGTGTTGCCCAAGTTGATCGTGCCAAGCCTACTGGAATGACATAGGACATGCTAGTGAGTATCTAATTTTAGTATGAACTTTGTGGTCCAAATTTTTATTTATGCAATCTTTGCACCTATATTTTCAGTTTTTTGCTTTGCAACTTGACCACACACAAGAAATGTACAAAGACAGGGAACCAAAGGGAGATTGTTTGACATGATCCATTTTTGGGCATTGCCGAAAACAATGAGAAGTGGAAAGAAAGGAACAATGAGAATACGGCCGAAGAGGATGCCGATGAAGATGAAGTGCAAGTGGAGGTCGATATGTTGGCAACCAAAAGAAAATCAAGAAGAGGCCACCAGGCAGAAGAGGTGAGAAGGACAAGAGAAATAATGCAGGAGATGGAGCCGTGTTCAAGACGGCGATCGAAGACATAATAGGAATGAACATAGAATTGGAGGCAAACAAGAAACAAGTGAAGGAAACAATGTGGATGGAGCTCAATGCTATAGACGATAGCAAGGTGGCCATTGAGGATATCCCTACTACAATTACGTCCAAAAACACTATAGCTACAACCTCTCAAGTAACAGAAAGACAAGGAGCAACACGAGAGCTCGCGCACGTCAACTAAAATAGCAGGTACTTCCATTCCTAGAAACTTCCTTTGTTACCCAGGAGAATAGGATGTTGCGTAAATCAAATATGTTTTTGTTACTAAGGAATGAAGGACGTAAAAGGAATGAGAGGGACAAGAATGAAAGCATGAGCAAGCATGGAGATGCAACAATATGGTGTTCTGAGTGGAGATTTCAGGACTTTGAGGCAACTATAATGACACGTGAAGGCGTGGATGAAATATAAGAGATAACACTTTATAATGTCGTCCATAACCTTCTATAGGTGGTACGCCACCTCACCTTTTTGTCAATCCCATGTAAATTCATAGTATAAGACAATAGGTTATTTTTAGAGTCTGTATTAGTGGAGCAAACCGACTTAGGGTGGATGCCCCCCCCCCCCCCACACACACACATTGACGGTCAAGTTTCCCCTCTGTCCTCCATAGAAACCACCCCTAGGGCATCGTTTAGAATCGGATTTTGTTTAGTTAAACGACTGCCGATGAACTGCTTTCGGAGCCACATCAATCCTCCATATGTATTCACAATACTCAGATTGGCTATTCTTGTATCATGCTTTTTCTCGATTGTACCTAGGAATTAGACCTTCCTGTTAAGGTTTGACTACGTTTCCAATATCATCGGTAGCATCCAAGAAATTGGTCTAGCGATTGCTAAGGTACACCATCTAATGGCAGTGTAGTTGGTCGTTGAAGATTATTTCCTCCCAAATCAAAGAAGTGCCTCTCATAGAAAGATGCACAAACCCTAGTGCATATGCAAGTATACACTAATATAGTTTCATTTCCTTTTCTTGAACACCAAGTTAAGGTATTGCCTATAGTGCCTATAGACCGTATCGATCTAGAATGCCACAAACTTTGTCTACATGCAAAATTCTATGTTACATTCTTCGTGTCAAATTTGGGAATTTTTAGGAATCTTTTTCTATTTTTAATGCATTAAATAAATTTCTAGCCATTTACTGGATAAACTCCAAATTTAACTACAAATTTCTAGCCATTAAAAATGGCCTCTAAATATACAGAAATCATTTTGAAATACTTATGTAACTCTTTAGCTCATATCCAATATGTGAAAATGGCTGTTTTGTTCAGAAAACTCAAACTATTAAGTGCATCTTTGGTTTTAATGTTGTATAAAATCTTAATGTGCTTAAAAGGTATGTTATTTCCATGGGGTCATAATATGACCTCACGCAGCTGTTTTAAAAGTTTGATATGTTGCTTAACAAGTATAATTACAATGATTTTTAATTGAAGCAGAAGCATCTTAGAGTGTGTTTGGTTCACACAATGGATTTGAGTGGTTGTGGGTATTCCCAAGCACATAGCTAGGGATAGCCACTTTTTCTATTTGGTTGAGTGAGATGCGAAGTGATTAGGGATAGCAATTTTGTTTCTTTGGTTGAGGGATATGGAGTTGCATGGCCCTTTTCGGTGACCTCGTGACTTGCAAAAACACAGAGCAATCAAATATGAATAGGAAAAGTAGCATGGTAATTTAACACCGAGCCTAGGCTCATCTTCTCTATGAACAGTAAATTAAGATAAAATAGAAAAAAAGAAAAAAATGAAATTCTTTGACATTGAGATGCTCAAATTCCCTAGGTGTGTACAAAATTTCGTGGTTAAATGACTTATGAGTAGCTCTTAGCCAAAAAAACAAATTGAGTCTAAACAATGCTCTTTTTGAAAGTTCCTTTGACAAAAAAATTGTTTTCTTTGCCGAGATCTCCTTGAATTTCATTTCACCATGAAATTTTGCACACACTTAGTGAACTCGAGCATCTTTGATGCCAAAAAGTTAGATTTTTTTTTTGAATTTGTTCACCATTTTTTATTTGCATTTACTATTCATGCCTAGGTAGATGCACCTAGGCACCAAATCAGCACTTCCACATTAACAAATTTAAAAGGTAAACCTAACTTAAAAACATATTTATTTAAAATAAACCATTTGCCCATTAAAAATGAGCTAAAATTTTCCAGCTAAAAAGTACACATCAAACTCTTTAGCTCATATCAGAAAATATGTGAAAATGCAAATATTTCATTTGGAAAATTCAAACTCTTGCCTGCATATCATTATTTTTTTAATCTTTTATAAAGTATAAACCTGCTCTAAGGAATATTAAATGTTGCATGGGGTCATAATATGACCTCATCCAGCTATGTTTAAAATTTCATATATTTGAAATAAGTATACGTATTCATTGCTTTTGACTGAAGCATCTCGCATGCAGTAGCGGAGGCAGGATTGCTGAAATCTTAATGTTGAAGGGGGGAGGGGCACTATAGGAAAAATTCAATAAAATAGTGTGCACATGCTTTTAACAGGAAAAATCGGACTCTTAGGGTGGGCTTCGGCCCTGGCTGCCACCCCCACCTCTGCCCCCTCCTCCCATGAAATATCTTTATTTTGGTTATGGCCGATTTTTGTAGTCATTATTTGAATATTTATCATCGTTTTGACGTACCAATGCTTATTTGGCAACTCTAGTTCATTCTTCTAGAGAATGTTGGCAAACTCGCACGCAAACAAAACTCAGCAATCAAGGTCATGAACGGCCAGGACATGGATGACCGCAACATCATCGTTAACGAGGCCCAGTCCCACCACTCTCGGCTATGGTGGTGGAGGCTAGGGCCAGAGCCGTGAGAGCGGTGGCAGGGCTATGGTGGCTCTGGCGGCAATTGGAGCAAATGAGGGGTGGGGCCTCTCGTGGCCAATTATCCTTTGTATCTACTACCTCCATCCGGGTTTAAAGGGCCCCTGAGCTGAAACGGCAGAACCAAGGAACCTCGCATGAAGAAAGCAGTCTGTTATAGCCAGTGTAGTTATCAGGGATAATTTAATGCTTTTTCTTGTGCCCACAGGGATTCAGACTTCCCATTAGACTAGCAACATGCATATGTTACTAGTCTATGTTACTACCTCTATAGTGAGGAGTGACATATGTTTGGTGTTATGCAACACTTCATTTATTAGGGTTGTAGACACATCTTGTCTTGATATGTTTGATGTTACCCATAAGCTATGTTACTCAATCATCTCTCTCCTTGTTAAATCATTGCTACATAAGCAAATTTGCTGAGTTGAACCCTATGTTACTGCCGAAGTTACTCCCACTATGAACAGTCATGCACCAGCGTATTGTGGTCTGGCTACATGGGCCATGCATGACCAATTAAAGGGTGAAGAAAGTCGCATGCATTACCCACGTCTAGCGGCCTTGAAATTACAGACGCGGTATGGAAGCTTAGAGGACTTTTAAACCCAACCCGGACGGAGGCAGTTCCGTGTTATCGTTTGTTCCCGAGCAAATGTTTTTGTATATATTTTCTATCCAGCATATCATGAACAATTAATCAGTTGGACTCTGGATTATATTTCTAACTGCTGGTAATGTCTTAGTTGTGTTAACCCTATTAGGATCATGAGAATGTCGTCGCTATCCCATCTATTATTAGCACTTTGTTCCACTGGTTTTCATTAGCTTGCTTAACAGTGTGTAAACTTCCGGAATTGGTACTTACAATGCTGCTTCTGGTTAGAAAAGGTCGTAACTAGAATTCAGATGACCTGATCAAATCGCACCATTTTCTTCTTGCTGTGCACGCCCATTTTGGTTTATTCAGTTGGCATGCCACTAATGAAAAATGTCAAAGCTGTGTAAGATGAATGAATTTTGAAATTTCTTAAATTATGGATTTGGAGGTAGACACATCTTATGAAATGAGTTACAATAAATAAATAAACCGCCCGCGTTGATTAATGGAGAGAGCAGAAGTTTAATCTCCTTCTCGAAAGAAAAAAAAACGAAATAGTATATGGCATGAAGACGAAGTTTTCAGGGTCAAGCTATGATGTAAAAGTAGCATTATATAGTAGTACAAAATAGACTAGAAATATTCAAATTTTCCATGCGTGAACAAGCATCCCCTCGTTGAGTGTGGTACAAGGACTGTTGGGAGTTGGTACTTCCACTTGGGTCCTCAGACGGTCAAACTACTAGTAGTGCCTTGGGAATATGAGAAGTCTAAAAATGCAACGCAGGCTTAAATGACAGCTCCCTTCATAACTTTATGTCTGTGTGTGCCCTTCCAGTCCCTAGACGCTCTCTCTTCTCCATAAGTAAGACCACCGGACCAGCATTCCCTTCTACTAGTACCTCCGGTGAGCTCCTTCTGGCAAGCTGTTCTATCCTGTTTGCAGTTTATGCATGTCTTCTCTTCTTCCACACCTGCATGGAGCAGCAGTATTTGATTTTTAGTTTTATTGTCGTTTTGCTTTCTTTTTATTTCTACATAATTTCACAAACCGGTAGGATATACAAAGCAGTCATGTTGTGCTACCTACCATGCTAGGAATTCCATAAAACTGAATGTTCTGTGGTTGTTAACCATTATGTTTTTTTTTTCATTTTGAAGAGATATCAGTCATCTGATTTAGATCTGAATTTTATCCCCTAGTAACATAACAAATAATGGAGGCCAGTGATCAATAGATCCAGTATGGAAGTTATTGCCCCTATGACAGATTGGCATTTTTTGCAAACATTCTCGTGTACATGGTAACCATGGTTCGACAGACTGTTCATCTGTGTTCGTCTTGTACAGCAGGGAGCAGAGGAGACAAGGTGGAAGCGCCAGGCGACGCAGGTCACTCTGGCGAGCTGGTAACTCACTTCTCTAAAGTCCCCATGTCTCGCATGTTTTGCACTATCCAATTCCTGCTGCTGCCCAAAATCCCTATGCTTGTTGTACTGATGAAGAAGAGTAATGTGAGACATCATGGTGATCTGGTACGATAGTTTTACCGTACACGTTTTGTATGAACTGCTCTCCTCTGTCTGTAGCTACTTGCAGTTTCTTGGTATGATACTATCTTGGAAAGTCAGTGTTTCAGGTTCTAACTTACGTGGACAAAATGCATATACGTTACTAAATCTACGTTATTATTTCCGTATCAGTTGAATCCATGTATGTTAGAGCAATTTAGCCTTTGTCATAGTCTTAACATCATAATTATTTAATACTCGGCTATAATATAAAACAGCACAACAGTATCACTAATACTTTATATCTATTTTTCCATTAGGTAATACGTAAGGATTATGCACACAACTACTTGCCATGCAAAGCTACAAATATCATACTCCAGGTGCCTAGGAAGAACAAGGTTTGGGAGTGCAAGTTCCATATCAGGCCATCTGGCTCGACTGATGCTGGTCGGCGCAACCTTTCTTTGGGCGACTTTGTTGGTGACAATCTCATTAGGGAGGGAGATATCTGCCTCTTTGAACCAATGACAAATGCTAAGCAGAAAAGATTCACAATGACAGTCCACATCCTTGGCAAATTGAGTAGTGGTCATTCCACTGGAAGAACAACTGACATTGGCTCTAATCGTGGAAGGAGAAGCACCAAGATGGGCGGTGTTAAGACCAAACCACCTATCAATGGTATGTCAACGCACCACTAAGATGTTGCCACTTCTAGGATGCATGTGTCACACTTCAGTGCATGTTATAATATGTTTGATTCATGTGAAAATTTGTACAGGTGAGGAGTACTCTTCACAACATGAAGAGTGTGGTGTATCTGATAATTCTGAAGAATGTTCTGAGCCTCCCTTCATGTTGCCTCACAGATCTTGTCTAACACCAGCACAGGAGAACAAAGTACTGGAGAAAATTAAAGACATTGAATCAGACTCAGAATTGCCCTTTTATGTTGCTATCATGGGCAAGATCAATGTATGTCGGGGTAGCAGCCATTACATTAACCCTCCCATCCTGGTAAGTTCAGGGACACCATTTTGTGTCACAGCCTGTCAGTTCCTCGAGTCCATCCATCAGCATCATTTGATAAGATAAATAGGAATAAAAAATCCCCAAGTATTGCATCAGTTCTTCGAAGTATTGCATCTGTGCCATTCTAATATTTTCCCCTTGTTATGTATGTAAACAGAACTTTGGGTTTCGGTATGCGGCTAGGTATCTTGGTGAGAAGTTTGCTGCTGGCCATGGTGGCAAGTGTAATGCAATCAACTTAGTACTTCAGCGGGAGGGGAAGAGCAGACCATGGCCTATCAAGCTGCGATATACACATGTCATGCGAGCCTCGAGCCAGCAGATGAGGGTTATCAAAGGATGGCCGTCTTTCGCCCGCGACAACCGCCTGCGGGAGGGGGACATCTGCCTCTTCAAGCTGATGGAGAACAAGCAGGAGTTGACGATGATGGTCTACATCATTCGCCGTGAGAAATGTTAGCCTGAAAGCATGTCTTGCGTGCTTGCTGCTATGATTATTTTGAAGTTTTTTTGAACTTTGGGAGTGGAAAACTGTATGTGGTAGTGTGTCTTGTCTTATCTGCAAAAGAGGGAGCCGTACATCAAGAAACTTTTATGTTCTTCATTAGACCATTATATTGTTGGTTTCTTAGTTCTGTGAGAACTTTGTTAATTTGGGAGTAATTTTGATGGCTCAAGTTTGAACAACCTGTCATGTGTTGCTAATTGCTGATGTTTGAAGGCACTGTTTTTGAATGTGGTTTCTCTCCAGCAGCATACGAGATACTGTGGTGGGGTGAAATGGGAAATGAGTGCGGTGAAAGAATTGAGACGTGATCGTGCAGGCGAAAAAAAGTTACTTTTTTTAGAAACTCGAAAGAAGTTACTTAGCAAAACCCTTGGGGGGCTTCTATCTTTTGGGTGGGTGAGGGTTAAGACTTAAGACCCAAAGCCCATCATCTTGACAGCACTTGTACGTAGAAGTCTCGGAATCAAGAGCAACTAATTTACGAGTGCTCGTTTGGGAGCCTCCCCAAGAGTCACTTGGCGGGCTCGCTCTCAGACGCTGTCATGTGTCGCGCTCTGGGCGCTTCCTTTGAAAATTTTTTTTGCAAGTGTTTTCAGCTTTTTAGATGTTTTTTTTAGCTTTTCTGTTTTCCACAGGTCAATCTTAGCTTTTCGACAAAAAATTCAAAAAAAAATTTGCGTGAAAAAACGCGTTTTTTCACGAGAGCCATGACCATGCCTCTCAAAAAGGTAAAAAAATAAAAGGTGTTATCTCTTTCTTTTTTCCTTCCATGAGAGGCAAGGCAATGCCACTCGGAAACAAAAAAAAACACGTTTTCTCTTTTCTTTGGTGAGAGACATGGTTTTGCTTTCGCGAGAGGCACGGCCGCGCTTCTCGGAGATGGAAAAAACGTATTTTCTATTTTTCCCTTCCGCGAGAGGTCGTCGAAAACGGAAAAAAGAACGCGTTTTCACTTTTTTTTCCCTTCGCAAGACGCACGGTTTTGCTTGCGTGAGAGGCACATCAAACGGAAAAACGCGTTTTCTTTGTTTTTTTTCTTCCGCCAGAGGCACGGGCTTTCGGAAAGGGAAAGAAAGTGCTCCCGGTTTGTTTTTTCATCCGGTTGTTTTCGTGAAGAAAAAGTTTGTCAAAACCTATCAACATGGGATCCAGTTTTGAAGATCTCGATACGAGGAATCCAATGGTGAAAACAGTTTGAGATTTGGACACAGGGTTTAAGAGATAAAATAATTTGAATAAACGTATCTACGAAAAAAATGAGAACTCACAGGTTGCGACAAGTGGCGCACATACAACATGCCACTTGTCACAACCTGAGGAGGGTGGAAGTGATCTTTGGAAGGAGGGCTCCTCAATTAGTGATTTCGATCAGAATCTCAATGTAATTTTTATTATGCTTGAGATGTTTTGTACTTTCGGTGAACCTTTATAATAAATCTGATCTTTTTCGTTAAAAAAATGTAGCGCGCAGATGCCCCCGACCTCACCCGCCCCTAAGTGCTCCACGGCCTCCCCTCCCCACCCCCTCCGGTGCAAGCCGTGCCCACGATCTCGGCTGGCTAGACTCTAGCCCGCAGCGCTCCAATCAATCCTGCCACGACTCCCCCACCTATCGGCAAGTGTTGTGCACCTCCCCGCATTATTTCGATGGAGGAGCAGGGCACCGCGCATGATCAAGAGGGCTAGGAGACTACTCGCAGCCGTCGCAACCATCAATAGCATCCATGATGCCTCGCCCGCGAGGAGCCTGCTGATGGGGGACAGCGCGGAAGCAGAGCTTCTGCTGCCACCCTGGTCCATCCGTGCCCGCCGCAAACAATGTGGAGGATGATCTCATCCACATCGTCCGGGTCTGCGTCGCGTAGAAAAGAATCTTAGTCGTCATCTGCGCTGGATCCGTCCCCGAATGTGGCGTTGCTGCATACTAGGATCATAAGGGGAAGGGGTGGGGAGAGGAGGAGATATAGTGGAGTGTAGTGTTGAATTCAGTCTATGGTCCGTCCGGAGTGAGATTATTTGTGAGGGCTAGCTGCACCAGGGTGGGCCCGTCTGACGTGGTGGACGCGCTCGGGTGTGTCCCGCCTCCTCAGATTTGGCTGAGTTTGAGTGGGTCATCATTCCGAATGTCCCCCGACTGGGTTGGGAAGGCCAATTGGATCACGCTTTTATGACCGGACACTAAGTCGTCCGCTCGGTATGCTTGATGAGTCTGGCTGTAGATGCTCTTAGCATAGGGTTTTTTTCACGGAGGTACACCTCATTTGGCATTTCGGCACCTAAACTTTGATGGCCCGGTCCTGCCGCACATGCGGTGACGAGTTAGTGAAAATTGACATTTGAACCTAAAATAATCTGATTTAGAAATTTTTCACAAAATGACATGTTTGTACGGCGCCATGCTTTTTTAACACAGTATAGACACAAGCACTCATATATACGTGCATACACTCATCTCTAATCGCACAGATGCACACCCTATATCTATAAGCACCTCCGAAAAGACTGAGCCGGCATATTATCTTTACTCATAGGCGGCTTGTTGTCGACGGGAACATCTTCTCTCACTGAACGCGCATCGCCGAAAATGCTGATATAAATGCAGGATAAATGTGAGCACCAGGACTTGAACATCTTCTCTCACTTCCTACATTTTATGAATATTTTTTAAAACCGGTTTATTTTTTGCTAAAGTTTGGTAAAAGGGCTAAATCTGTCAATTTTCACCGCGAGTTGCTCCTCCCCTGCCCGCCGCCGAAAGCATTCCACTCCTCAGATGCCTCGCCGACCAAACCCAGCAGGCCTCCCGCCGCTCGGAGCGGCCTCCCATTGCCCGGCGTGTCGTTGATCTCGCTTTTCGAGTCAGATGATCGGCGGCGGGATAGACGTTGGGTCTCGGGCTCTCCGTCTTGGGCCTGACGGCCTCGGATGCATCGGCCGTGGGGGCAGGGATCTCGTTTCCATCTCGGCCCCGCGCTAGCTCGTCGTGCCTATGTACGGTCGGCCTCCCCGTCCCAGTGACTCCAAACGGTGATGATGCCGCTGCGCGGGGGCATCGTGGATGGGGACGGTCGGCAGGGAGGGCCAAGGGTGGAAGCAGAGTCATGCGTGGTGGGCATTCGCCATCCTCCTTGGCGTCTTCGGTCCAAACATACTAGCTGCTCGGCAATTTTTTTCTTCTTCCCCCTACCGGCATGTCCATGGTTCCGAGTTTGGATTGGTTCTGGCTGGAATCGTTGATTCATAATACCAGTGGAATCTTCCGGATTGCAGGCAATGAGAGCCAGTAGCCGGAGTATGTGATTAGAAATTCCTCACTGGTTGTCCTATAGTATTAGCTAGTTATACTTGTCACTGCTTTAGTCGATAATTTTATTCGGTTAACATTTGAGAATATGGGAGGCAATAATATGCATCTTTTCAAGAAACTAATCAACAGTATTTAATTATGTTTTTTTTCTCTGATGTGATGTGAGCATCCATTTTGATAATATGTTATATATATATATTCTATTCAGCATACCATGCTCAATCAATCAGTTGGATTCCGGATTATATATAGCTGCTGGTAATGTCTTGGTTGTGTTAACCCTATTAGGATCATGAGAATGTCGTCGTTATCCCATATGTTGTTAGCACTTTGTCCACAGTGGTTTTCATTAGCTAGCTTAACAGGGTGTAAACTTCCGGAATTGGTTCTTACCCATGCTGCTTTCTAGATACTAATGAAGGTAGACACATCTTCTGAAACGAGTTAGAATATAAATGAGTCAACGGCAATGCATTGATTGATCCATAGACCAGAAGTTTAATCTCTTTTTCAAAAAAAAAGACGCCTGCAATATCCTTTCAATCTGGAGTAGTATATTGCCTGAAGTTTTCAGGTTCAAGCTCAGATGTAAAAGTAACATTATATATAGTTGAAAACAGACAAGAAATATGTGCTACTTTTTCACCCGTGAGCAAGCTACTTTTTCACTGACTTGTCTGAGATTCTCTCCACTTTTTTGGTAAAGAGTATCGGGAAGACGAAGAGTGAGAATAGAATCTCTCTGAGTTATCTGAGATTCTCTGAGTTGTCTGAGATTCTCTGAGTCGTCTTGGGAATACGAGAAGCCGAAATGCAGCGCAGGCTCAAATGACAGCTCTATACTGTTGGCATGTGCGTGCCCTTGCAGTCCATGGACGCTCTCTCCATAAGTAAGACCAGACCAGCATTCCCTTCCACACTGCAGCAACCTCTAGCACCACGGTGAGCTTCTTCTGGCAAGTGACTCTCTTTGTTTGCAAGTTATTCATATCCTCTCTTCTTCCACATCTGAATGGAGCAGTAGTATATGGTTTCTAGTTTCATTGTTGTTTTCCTTTCTTTCTATTTCTGCTGGTTTTCAGAAGCTGGTTGGTAGGATATAGTACAAAGCAGTCATGCTGTCCTACCATGATACTATGAGTTTTCAGAAACTGAATGTTATATGATTGTTTACCATCAGTGTTTCTTTTCTGTTCTAAGAGACATCAGTGGTTGATTCATATTAGATCTGCATTTTATCCCCCTAGTAGCATCACAAATGGAGCCTAGTAGTCAATAGATCCAATCAGAAATTTATTTTCCCTATGACAGATTTGCATATTTTGCAAACTATCTCATGTAGGGGTACATGGTAAGCAAAACTAATGGTTCGACAGAACCAGCTCTGATCTATCAGACTGTTCATCTTTGTTCCTCTTGTACAGCAGGGAGCAGAGGAGGCAGGGTAGTAGTGCGCCACCACGTACAAAGGCAGAGGAAGACGACCGTGGAGGTAGCATAGTTCTCTAAGTCTCCGTTTCTAGCACGGTTTGCACTATCCAATTCAGGCTGCTTCCCAAATAAAGCATGGAGTGCATATCTGCTGTCAAAATCGTGCTCTGATGTATAGCATGTACTCCCTCCGTTCACAGATATAAGATGTTCTACCTTTTTTCTGATTCTGATGTGTATAGACGCATTTCAGTACGTACATGCAGACTATGAAAAACATCTTATATTTGTGAACAAAGCGGGAGTAGTATATTAGATTCCTGGAACATTAAGTTTGCATATATGCAGTCAGTATTTTTTCTACAAGAACCAAGTGCATGTATTATGAATCATTAACTTTCATAGTCTTCCGCAAAACTTTCACTTTCAATCCAGCATACATGCTTCGCGTACATTATTGCATAATTGTCAGTAACATGCATCCAGCATACATGTTCCTTACGATTACGAACCACAAATTTGATCATGGAAAATCTACTTCAACAGCAAATCATTTTTACCTTTCTTCTCAGAACATCTAGTCCGAGTACAAAACATTCAGTCCAAGCACACATGGTCACACTTGAAATTCAGTCACAGAACTTACCACACAAGCTTGCATCTGCTCATACTTCAAATTTGAGTAACATAAGCGTAGGCATAAGGGGGAAGAATGCCCCAAATAACATGGGTCTTATGATCATCAAATCTCCTAGAAATATTTAGGCCGTCACACTGACCGCGAACGGAGGGACCTTTGCTTTTGCACTTGGGACTTGGGAGAGGGCATCACAGTGATATTCTATGATTTTGGGGTATCTTGGTTATGAAAACACATGATATATGGTTCGTTTTACAGAACATATCCAAGATGAGTGATCCATGTGAATGCTGCCAGATCAAGCTTAAGTTTCTAAGGCAGATCAATGGCAACTTCGTGCACAGCCTGGTTAGCTATTTCTGCCTTTCCTAATTTCCTAATTCAGTGGGCTGTCCGATGTTTCTAGAGTTTTTTGTTGCCTCAAACATTTTTTGCACCATTCCTTCTTCTTACAGGTCATACCGGAGTGGTTTGTGAGCCAATTTGGAGGAAAGGTCTGGAGAACAGTCAAACTAGAGTCCCCTGATGGTAACGTCTATGATGTTGGAGTTACCGAGAATATGAACCGAACAATTTTGAAGTCTGGATGGGCATCATTTGTTGATGCCAATAAAATAGAAGAAAATTATTCATTGATGTTTCATTACCTTGGAAACGCTCGCTTCAAGGTTACAATATTCGATTCCAGTGGTAAGCAGAAAGCGTCGTGCTGTGCTAGGATGGGAACTGCTGCTTCTGATGTTAGGAACCCAAGCACATTTGATGTTGATAATTCTAGTAGTTCTTGTGGTGGTGGTACTCAGTCTTCACCAAGCGAAAGATCAGATTCAGATGGAAGCCAAAAGGAAAGTTCGTACGGTTATAAAAAATCAGCAAAGAAGGCTGCAATATCAGATTCTTCTGAGGGATTATCAGGTAAGTTGTGTACTGGGATTATTCAGTTACCTCCACCACATGTCCTCTTACTGTTGAAACTTATTTACAGCTGAAGACAGTCTATCTAGAGACAATTTGGTGGAGTCATATGATGTACAGGAGCATTTGAATGACTATGTCTTATCAGGGAAATGTGATCTTACAGTAGCACAGGAGGCAAAAATACAAGCACTTGTAGAGAAAATTCGATCTGAAATCCCGGTGCTTGTTGTACAGATGAAGAAGACCAGCGCAAACTTTGGTAATCTGGTATGGTAGTTTTATCATCCGCATTTCTTATGAACTGCTTAACTTCTGTAGCTACTCACAGTTTCTAGTTATTAACTTGTGATCGATACTATTTCGGAAACACGGTTTCGTTCAAAATATTTCGGTATTTTCAAATTGCTTTTCTAAATACGTTTGAACCTCTTTTAATACATGGCCCTTCGCATAGCCCAGTGGTAGCCAATTGTTCTAATACCTATCAGGTTGAGGTTTTGCTACTCATTTTTTGCATTGTTTTGTCTTCTTATTCAGCTTTATGCCTGATGTAGAATTTTTTTGCAAAACAAATGCATCACTGAGATCCGAACCTGAGTCTACAAAGTGGATATATGGAAAGCACCATTGGATGTATCAGTTTTTTGAATAGAATTATTGTTACAACACTAATGTATCCAATTGCTCAAATTCAAATTTATCTAAATTTTATTTCACATTTTACGAAATTTCGCAAATTTTGATGGTTTTAAGGTTGGGCGAAATTTTCTTAGTTTCAAAATTCTAGATCTAGGGTCTGGTTCTAACCCCAACAAGCCTATGAAGGATACGTTTGCAATAAAATATATATCTACATTACTAAATCAATATTATTGTTGCCTTATCAGTTGAAGCCATGTGTATGACAGTCATAGAGTATTGTGTACTTCGTCTGTCAGATAAAACAGCTCAACAGTATCACCATCTATTCTATCCCATTTTCAATTAGATAATACGTAAGGACTACGCACTCAAGTACTTCCCATGTGAAGCTACAAATATCATACTTCAGCTGCCAAGGAAGAACAAGGAATGGAAGTGCAGATTTAATCCAGGTCGGCGCAACCTTTATTTGGGCTACTTTGTCCATGACAACTGTGTTCAAGAGGGAGATATCTGCCTCTTTCAGCCAATAGCAAAGGTCAAGGAAGGAAGATTTACAGTTATTGTCCATCTGCTTCACAAAGAGAGCGTTCATCGTTCCCCTGGTGGAACAGCAGGGATGACACACACACCTACCGACGGAAGAACAGGCGCAAAGACATCCTTAACAGCCCGCGTTAAGGAGGAACCAGCCACTGATGGTATGGCACACACTGCACATAAGACATAACAGATGCTAAAATTTATGGGCCACATTTCACATGAAAAAAATGATTTTGTTTTCATCAATTCAGCCTGATTCTATTTAAAACCTATTCAGGCGAAGATATGTCATCATTGGGACATAAAGAGGATGGAGACAATTCTGAGGGAGCTCCTGAAACCCCCTTCATACTGCCAGACAGAGCCTCTATAACGCCAGCACAGGAGCAGAAAGTGTGGAAGAAAGTAGAAGCCATTGAGTCGACAGTACCAGTTTACGTCGCGATCCTGAACAAGTGCAATGTTTCTCGCAAATACGGCATCACGATAGTAAGTTCCGTAAATAGAAAAGATGTCTACCAGTTCCTCAACAATAAATTTTCTTATCTGCATCCGTGTTACTAACATCCTCCCCGCATATGCACATAAACAGACCATGGGCAAGCAGTACGTGTCAAGGTATCTCGAAAAACAGTACTTCACCGGGCATCGTGGAAAGAAAAATGTGATCAGTCTGGTGCTTCAACGGGAGGGGAAGAGTAGGACGTGGGACACGGAGCTGCGACGCGGGACTGATCGCATGAGGATCTGTAAAGGATGGGTGGCTTTCGTCCGTGGCAACCGCCTGCGGGTGGGTGACCTCTGCCTCTTCAAGCTGATGGAGAGCGAGGAGCCGCTGAAGATGATGGTGTACATCATTCGCCGTGAGAAGTGCTTAGACTGAGGCATGGTTGGCCTCTTGCTACTCTGGTTATTGCCAAATGATTCTGAGAGGAAGGAACTTGTTTATTTACCTGTCGTCGGAGGTTTTCTCAGTGGCTTATTAGTTCTTTCTGCGCTTTGTTATCTAGACTCTAGAATGACTTTGGATGGTCAAGTTTGAAGTACTAGTTATGTGGTTCTGATGAGTTCTGTCGGCGCTTTGTTATCTATGGTGACTTTGGATTGTTAAGATGATTTGAACAACTTATAATTATGTGTTGTTGAGGTTTGAGAGCCTATTTTTTTGCATGGTTGATGCATTTTCGCTTTGGGCCGCAAGAGGGGCAAGACCTCTTTGGGCCGTATGAAGAACAGAATGTGGTTACTCTTTCAAGAACTGAGGGCCTACAAGCCACCGTGGAAAGAACAAATTTGACATATGCGTGGAAAGTCACTACCGTACAAGCCACCGTTCCATTCCAACCCGTTAGCACTCCAGACCGGACACTGTATCGGTCATGATACGCAGCAAATACACCCAAGAAACTTGTGAGAAGTGGATATGCGTCTGAAGAAACGAACTAGTCACTGCTGGGAGACAAGGATTAATTTCCATGGAACGTGTACAGAAAACAAACGAAGCTATTTTGTTTTTCTAGAGAAAGACAATGCGGACATATAGAATACACACACACCAGGTGTACTAGAAACGGAGCATCCATATGGGAAAAAAAATGGGGACATGTAGAATACAATAGAAACTAAGCATCCATAGGGATAAGTCTCTTACTTTTTGTAATAACCCCTGCAATTATGCTAAATAAGTGTGGTTTTGTATAAGTTTCACAAGAATGAGTAAATTGCCCATATGCATGAGCATAGTTTGCAAAACATAATCTCATAAAAAAATGGCGTTAAAAACATGTTTTCCCTGGTTAGAAATACATGATGCTTCAAACAAGTTCAACAAATATTTGAAGATATTTTCATTTGGTCTCACTACATTTTTTGAAAATAAAAGGTATATTTCACATGGAATTTGTAAATGCTTCAGCTATGCTCAAAGTTGGTCAATGTTTACATAGATTTCACATGGTCCTAGACATTTCTTACCGGCCATAGATTTCTAATTCAAGTTTCATATTCGTCATTGTTCATGTTTCTCATGGTCATCCAAATGAAACTCCAATCACTATAAAACTCCATTGTAACTCATGAAAGTCTGACGAAACCACTAAACAACACTAAAGCCTATTATAGAACCCACAAAATAAAACAAAGAAAATTATCTAAATCCACCGACTAATCATGTGCAGTTTCAGTGGCCCGCGTAGCCGCTTGATCACATTTGATCCTAATGTCCCCACACGCATTCGCCATTTCGGTTGCCAACCAAGTGCTTCCGCACCTTATCTCAGGAAACTCCATCGTTGTCTTACCCCATCCATTTCCCTTCCTCTCCGAATTTCATCACGTCTCTCTCTCTCTCTCTCTCTCTCTCTCTCTCTCTCTCTCTCTCTCTGTGTGTGTGTGTGTGTCTCTCTCTCTCTCTCCATTGCATAAAAATCTAGCCCGTCATGAGGCCATTGGGGCATTCCTACGAAGCCGTCCGAACGGTGCTACATTACACTCTCCTTTGCCACCGTTAGATCCCGTTGAAGAGTACTTCCCCCCTACGTTGCAACAGACTGCCATGGAAGCGCTTCCCCCAAGCGGTTGTCATCCAATTGGCGCTATGCATCTCCCCATGCGAACATGAGGAGAGAGGTCGGTGGTTGCCACTGCGAGACGGGACAGTGCTTAGACCGTTGTTGCGAGAGGCATTGCACCTCTGTTCTGATGGGGCGGCAGGGTTACTGTGAGTCGCGCTGCATGGTATTGATGTTGCAAGGTCCACGGTGCTGCGAACATGCATTTGTTGTTGCGAGCCCGTCTAGTGATGCTATCCCCATTGTTGCTAGGGGCATTGCTTCGTATAGTGTGGCGATAAGCAGAGGGGGTGCTGCAAGGTACAACTGGTGCTACAAGCCAATGCTGCGAGGCTGTCGAGGTGCTATGAGACGAGCGACAACCATTGCTTGTCGAAACTACGAGGACGGCGAGGTCTAATGCGAGATCGAGCACATACTCCTGCAGGGGGACGGCGGGGTTCCTGCAAAAACCACTAATTGACAGGAGTGTGCTAGACTAGCCCACACGAGTGCATCCGTGAGCATGTAAATTTTTTAATTTGAATGCTTCGGTTATTTGCAATTTCTGTCATTACCAATCAATATGAACTTATTCTTATAACCAAACCATTTCTTGACATTTGTCAACAATTTTGGAATTTTAAATTGTGTATGAAAATTTTATAGACTTGAACACTTTTTTTTCAAAATTGTCAACAATTGATGGTGAACACAAATTGAACAACAAGAAGAAAAGATACTTTTAAAATTTATATATGTTTTTTGGGACGCAAACATTTCTTAAATTTGTGAACAGTTTTTTTAACTAGAACATTTAATAAAAATTTAAACAATATTTCAAACCAAAAACATTTTTTAGTATTACAAATAATTTCAATTTTTAAACAGGTTTCAAAAATAATAATAGTTTAAAAATGTGTAAATGAATGAAAAAGAAAATTAGAAACTGTCGCCGTAGCGGGTGGAGCTAAAGACCCAAGCGGCCAAGCCCATGCTAAGTAGCGAGTGGAGCTCGCTCCGTGCACGCCACATGGGCTGACTCGGCCAGAAGGCCCAAACCTGTGAGAGCCTTTCGGTCACGCGTGCACCCAGCCGCCCATAGTGCATAATTTAGTCACGCCCTGCTGAGCTACGAAAATGGCGGTGCAGAGCTCTGCTATATAACGCGATGGAGTGTCATAATACAAAGCAATAAATTTGACGACTTTGCTCGGTGTAAACTGAACACCTAATCGAGTAAGCCGGTTAATCAAGTTATTGGTTAGCTGCTTTGTCCTGTTCACTTTGGTTTATAGTTTTGCTAACCGAAATTTAGAATAAACTGAATGGTAAAATCCGAGTTTGCGGTTTCTACCGCCCATCCTGGGATTAAAGAAAAGTTCACAAGTTTTAAAAAAGTTCATGGATTTAAAAAAAGTACACGAATGTGACAAAAAAATCCGTGAAATTGAAAAGGTTCATTTATTTGAAAAAAAATCATGAATTTGACAAAGAAGTTAATGAATTTGACAAAAAAAGTTCGTGAAATTTAAATGTTTTTATCATTAAAAAATCATAAATTTGATAAAAAATCATGGATCTGAAAAAGTTTACAAAATTGAAAAATATTTATTCATTTGAAAAAATTACGGATTAAAAAAGTTCACAGATTTGAAAAAGTTCACGAATTGAAGAAAATGTTCAAAATTCTGAAAATTAAAAAGAAAAGCTGAAAGTAAAGAAAAATAAAAAACTGCATAAAACCAAAGAGAAAAGGGCCATAGAAAAAGAAAAATAAAAAGAAAACCAGACTGAGAAGATGTACACCACGAATAAAAGAAGTAATTAGGCACATCAAGTGAGTTGTCCTAGTAGGGTATAGTAGGTGGAAGTGATCCAAGAGGTCTGGCCTAGGACGAAGGGGTGTGTGACGCTACTCCATGTACAATGTATAGGTATATGGCGGGCGAAGAATTTATAAAATATGACTATCATCCCCTTTCTCATGAAGAGTATGGGCTAATCTAAGTCGTTCTTGTGTTTATGTGGTGTATCAAAAAGTGTAAATTAAAGAGTCAATTACACCACAGATGTCTGAACTTGACGAGAAAAATCAGTTTGGTGCTAAAACTTGCGGCATACATTGAACCGGTGATAGAACTTGGCTTGGGCGTGCATCTACGGTGCTAATCACATTTGTATATGCACAGTGTGCTGACGAGGAACGCTAACGTGGCGCCGGACCCGGCGTCGGTGACTGGAAGGCGGGGAGGAGGGCTTCTGGCCTGGTTTTTGCGGAAAGCACCCTGGCATTTTTTTCTTCATAGAAAAGCCCCTGAATGAATACCAAATCTTGCAAAAATACCGTGAAACTTAACAAAGTCTCTATGATCATTGGGGCCCACCGTCAGTAAACAATTGGAAGAGATATTAATCTTTTCCTAATAATAATAAAGCACGGGTTGAGTCTGTCAGGTTCACCGTCGCGGCGTTTTTTTAAAAAAACCTTTGCTTTTTGAAAATAGAACCCGCAGTCCTTTCTTTAGCGAATCTGGGAAAACGCTTCAATTTTACAAAAAAGACCCTACGTTTGTTCGATATTTAGTCCGCGGTCCCTGATTCATCTTATCCAAAACTCCTCCCTTTCCAGCGACGGCAGCGACGGCGGAGCACGAGCAGGTGAGGGGCGGCGCCTTCGTCGGACGGCTAGCCGCGGCGGAGGAGAAGGCGGACGCCATGGGTGCGGCTACAAACGAGGCGGAGGAGAAGGCGGACGCCGTGGGCTTGCTGCACGGTTACAGCCGAGGCGGAGGAGAAGGCGGACGCCGTGGGCGTTCATGGAGGATGGTACGCCGGCCGCCAGTCCTCTCTGGCCTCTTCTGTTGTATCCTTCTCAACCTCCGCCTGCTCCTATCGTGATTTGGATGGAAAATTGGAGGCCGGCTGTGTCCTTCTCCAACACAAATTGATGTAGTGCCCGACCCGGATTTGATTGGCTGCTATAAGAAGCAAGGGTCCTCGGCCGGAATCTCCATCAGGTTTTGCCCTTCAACCATAATCTCCATCATCCTGTTAAAATTGCAATTTTTGACCAAACATCCAATGTCGCCGCCAAGTTCGCCGGAGGAACAAGAACGCCCGCCGAGTCCTGTGGTGGCTACACGAGGGGTATGTATCCCCTCGAAGCTACGCCACGGCGCGGTAGAGCCTGAAGTTCGTCAAAACTTGACCTGACCGTCACTGACGCCACCTTGCTGCCGCTGTTGCTGGAGATGAGCTGAATAGCAAGCTTTGGTTGCCTCTTTGCTTCCACTTTACTGCTCATCGACTATCTGTAATTGTAAAACACCTAATACGATTCTTCAGCACTTGATACTGGTGGTCATGGTCTTCTTCTCTTATTGTTGCGAGACTTGGTTTTAGTTAGTAATCTTGAGATCAAGTGTACTCATGGATTGCTTAGATGGAGGACCACTGTTGGTTTTGTACTTAGATGCGATTGTGAATCATGTACGGTTCAATTCAGATTCATGTGGTATTTTTCCTAAATTTGTGCCTGCCTGAACATTATTACTATTAAACTATGAATAATGATTTTTGCAATTGTAGGAGAATTTCTTTGCCGCATCACAAGAAAAACAATTTGAAACAGAGAACTGTACAGAACCTTCTAATTATTGTATGAACTTGCTTCACTTAATTTGAACTGCATATTTTTCAGTGCAATTAAGTGCCTGGTGCCACTTGAGAGAATAAAAGAATGATCCCGCAAAAAAAAAGAATGATCGGCTATTTTTTTCACAGATATGATTTAGTCAACACTGATGTCCGTCTGCAAAAAGCTTATTCTGATTTGGAGTTGATTTTTTTTTCAGGCCCTTAAGATGAGTGATGAACATCCGTTGAGCCGTCCAATGTTGCCTGTGGCAACTACACCGGAGGTATGAATCCCCTTCATATTAGTTTGTATATGTGAGCCCTGGTACATGTACAATGCGTCTATTACTGCGACACTTTTCTCCATATATACCTTGTAATACTTTGTTTTATCTAATAGAAGCTGGGTGTTTTCCCTTCTGTCAGGGAAAGAAAATTTAGAAGAGCATGAAGTACATGTTTATTTTCGTATATATTTTGGGATCATTGCATAGTGAGGAACATTAAGGTTATACTTAAAAGATGAGAGCATATTCTTCAAGCTGAGAAGTAAACTATAATTGCCAAGAATCACAATCATCACAGTTATCAGCCATGCAAGAAATCAAATGCCAGGTCTAAAAGTCCAACTCAAAGAACTAAGAACAAATAGGACTGCTTTTTTAGGTAACAGTGCATTTTAAAATATATAGTGGCATAATTCGCATTACTATTCCCTGATCTTCCTCCTTGCCGAATTTATGATTGTCTTATACTATATCTGTCAACTTCGCAGCCGTCGTCTCCTTTGACTTCACCGCCATCATCTCCGTCGACTTCGCCACAAGACAATCTGCCACCACCTCCGCCGATTTTGCCGGAAGACCATCAGCCGTCACCTAGACCTACTTTGGTTCAGGTACTTTTGAAGCATCTGATGGGTCTCGTATGTTTGTCAAATCGCCAGTTTACTACAGCAAATATAGCTACTGCCGACAGTAGACTATATTTCACTTACAAGCAACACATCATGCACTCCTACATAGATGGATTCTGTTTGTACTTGAAAGAAGCAGAGTAAATTCGTAAGGAGTGTTTAGTAGTTCAGTACATAGGTGGCCAGAACAAAAGTAGTTCACAAATAAGTGATGGACGGGTCTCAATTATATTCAACAGGGCATGATGTTTACGAAAATTACTGCTCACCGTATTTTGACAACTAGAAAAATGCAGTTCTGTTTGAGAATGTAAATGTAGGAATTTTTTTTAGGTTCTGCACTGAGTCCGCGGCTCTCACAAAGATGTAGGATAAATGAAATGTCAAAAAGATCATATTACTTCTCATGTAATGGATCATAATGTGTGTCTTGATCTTCCCTGTTTTTTTTTATGGTTTTGCAGCCTAGAATAGTTTGACATGCGCATATATAGCTACTTAATCAACTGAGTTCCTTTATGATGTGTGGTAGACCACATTTGCTGATATGATTTACTTTCTCATTCTAGAATTTTTAAACATGCACATATGTATTGGTAATTTTTATCTCTATATACTTTTACCTTCTACATACTGGATTGTAATTTTTATCTCTCCTTTAAACAAAGCTACTGTCAGATGATGCTTCTAACGGTTGGAGGTTTACCTTTTATTTTTGTTGTGATTGCAGAAAATAGATGACAACACTGTAACTTAATATTACACAGAACATTGAGGAGGACTTTGATAACCGACCTTCAAAAAAAGCAAAAATTTCTGAATCAAGTGTTCTGGAGCCATCACCTATGTCAACATGTACTCCAGTTTCTGAGTGTTTTGAATCGATTGTGCCAAAATCAGATAATTAGATAGATCCGTGCTCCATTGCCATCACCTCCATCCCCATCTAGCTCGACATTATCTCAAGAACATCGGTCGAGCCGTACAAATGGCGCCTGCAGCGGCTACACCAGAGGTATTTATCCCCTTGATGAAAGCTAATCACTGCATGTAATCCCCTGTTTTAGTTGTTGTTTCTGGCCTGGTTATACAGGCAGTTTTCAACAGCAGCAGACTAGCATGCCCAGTCTGAACTTTTAGAATGTTTTCCCAGTTCATGTTCAACTTTGATCCTTTTTTCAGTTAAAGTTCAAAGGAACTTTCCTGTGTGAATCTGAGAATCTCACTGAAACTTGTTTCATTGTGTATATTGAGCCTATCGAGTCGAGTTTCAGACTGATCGTAGACAGACCTCGGTTTAAGCTGTGATGCTAATTTGATTTGTGTGCTGCACCATCATCCATATCTTGGATTTCAAGCAGTTCCATGGCAAATCAAATACATTTTTTTCTTTGTTTATGACAGTACATATTTGACAGGTTAAAGCATGTACTGTTGTGATAATGAGCACCTTATATTGATAATGATCTCCATTTTGGCTATATTCATTTTCCGTAACAATGCATGAATTCGGATATCATTTTGATATTCCCTTATGTTGATTCAAGTTTGCTCAGAAATCTATGGAGTTCAGCGTAGTTTTTATACAGTAGAGCAACACTGATGCAAAAGTTAGAACAAGTCTATGTACTAGCGTCAGTAGAAATGACCAGTAATACATACTATAAAAAACAAGCCAGCTGTTGTCTTGCGTACATTTACGGGACCTTTATTGGGTTCCATGAACAACAAATGGAACATAATTTACATAGGATTACATACAAGAGTTACTGCCATGGCATGTTTCTAGAACCCATTAAGAGTTACTGCCATGTGCTTTTGTGTTTTTGTTTTGGGGCTTTCAGTTGGTTTTTTCTAGCATTCAGTCCAGCTAGGTTGGGGAATGGGGATTAATTTGGGATCGGGGAAGGAAGAGGCACAAGACGATTTTTTTTTTTGAAACTGGTGCTCGCAGACGAGAAGAGGCACGAGACGAGATGAGGAGCTCAGCTGGCAACGGTGCAGTTTAGGCTAGGCTTAATACGTAGGCCAAATGTCAATGGACAAAGCCCGCAAAATAGTGCAAAAAAATTACAAATGAAATTAAAGTGCGGAGCTGAAATAGGTAATGACAAACATTGTTAGGGTACGTTCAAATTTCATCGTACTAAAAGAAATACTTAATGTAAACTTATTTGTACATTGTATAAATTGGGTTACTAATGTTGCATAATGACACATAGAGCAGGTTATATTTCATTTCTAGCCCGGTGCAACGTACAGGCATTTGTACTAGTATATGTAGAAAAAGAGGTGCGATGTGGTTCACACCACGGACATCACACTAAGATGGCAATGCTAACCATCGCACCAAGTCTAGCTTGGTGTCAACAGGGGATAGTTATATACGTGACCTCACCCTAACAAGACTGCCATGTGGGCCCCAGTGTCAGTGACTGGGCCGCACAGGCGAGGGCGTGTGCGATGGAATTTTATTTTTCGCACAAAAGAGACCCTTGATTTTTCTTTAATAACAACCTGAGACGTCACTAAACATCTCTATGACCTTTGGGTCCCATCCTGCAGGATACATTACAAAGATCAAATTGATATGCAAAATATTGTGCCTCACAGGTTCGAACCAAAGACCTGATCCCATCTGGTCGGCTGCCCAAACGGCTTAATTCGGCTGCAGTAACTGCAGCCCATTTTTCACGTGTTATTTTTTAAAATTATAAATAATATATATAAAGCCGCAAAAAATACATACAAATAAAATAATGTTTATGTAATTCTGAAAAATATTGTTGTCTAAATTATTTTGTATGTAATTATAAACAATATTCTTATTTAAAATAATGTTCATGTAATTCAAAAAACTGTTCTTATGTAAACGAATATTCCTGAAATTCTAAAAATATATGAAAGTGTTATTTCAAAATATCTATATAATTAAAATAGTATTGAATTATAATAGTATTTATGAATTATAATAATTTCATGAATCATAGAAATATTACTAATTTATTCAGAAGTATATTCATGTATTCAAGTATTTTTAGGCTGTATTCATGCATTAAAAAATATTCATGTGTTTAGTTTATGAGAAATATTAATTATTGAAAACAATGTTCATGTAATTCTAAAAAATATTTATGTATTACTTGGAAAAATATTTATAAAACTAAAATAACAAATATGAATTATAATAGTATTTATCAATTGGAAAAACTATGGTGTGCAAAATGGGGCGCGGTCGCTCCAGGTCATTTAAGCTGCATGTGCGTGAACCGTATAGGCATCAACGTGCCTTTGGTGTTGTGGCTAGCATGATTGTTTTATTGTCGTGAGGTCGCTTGTTCGAAACGGCACTTCGTTTTGGATATTAATTTCCTTTTGTACTGTTTCCTGATCGGTGGGGCCCAAGGGTCATAGAGATGTAGTTACGTTTCAAGGGATTTTTCCAAGATTTGTATTCAGTCAGGGGCTTTTTTGTGAAAAAAAATAATTCCAGGATGTTTTCTGTAAAAAAACAGGCCACACGACCTTCTTCCCGCCTTCCGGTCACTGACACTAGGTCCCGTGCAATGTTGGCGTGCCTCATCAGCACACCATGCGTATATAAACATGATTAGCATCGTAGATGCACGCCTATGCCAACTTTTGTTACCGGTTTAATATATGCCGTAAGTTTTAGCACCAAACTGACTTTTCTTGCCAAGTTCAGGCACCTGTGGTGTAATTGACTCTAAATTAAATCAAATGTTAAAAAATCAGCCACACAAATACGCACTCAATAAATATATATACTGTATATACACGTCTATCGGTCTATGACCATAGCCGCGTACATGGATGGACGACGCATGAACTCAATCAAGTTCACTTGCCGAAGGTGATGGGGTAGACCCTATCGGTGCTGGGGTAGAACAGTCCCCAGTTCTGCTCCACGCCGGCCTCTTTGAGGTTCTCGTTGAACATGGAGAACACGTACGTCTCCACCTTCCACGGCCGCCGCGGCGTGCCCTTCCCCACGTGGCTCACCAGGTTCTGGTTGTACGTCCTCGCGTTCTCCACCGACGCCTCCTCGCCGCCCGCCGACGGCCACCCGGTCTCCGACACCACCACGTCCACGCCGCTCACCCCGAGCCGCTCCACCGCCGCGTGCACCGCGTCCACGCTCGCGTCGAACATGTTCTGGTACCCGTACTCGCCGTCCTGCACCACCGTCCCCGCCGCCGTGAACAGCATGAAGCTCACGTCCATGTCGCCGGCGGCCTTGTACGTGTAGACGAAGTACGGGTACAGGTTGGCGAGGAGCGGCGCGCCGGTGCGCTCCAGGAACTGCAGCACGGGGAGCAGGAACGGCTTGGACTCGTCAGCGAACTCGCCGGCCGACGGCGGCACGTGCACGGCGATGGTGGCCTGCGATATCGCCGTCGTGACCTTGACGGCGTCTCCCAGCCCGGCCGCGGCCAGCGCGCCGTGCATGTTCTCCATCGCTGGGACCAGGTACTGCGTGTCGCTGCCGGCCACCTCGTTGCCCACGGTGATGTACCGGAAGGACACATCTGGGTGTGCCGCGATATTGGCGCGGACCCACGCAGAAGCCGCGGACGCGCTGGAGGCCATCTCGGGGAGCACGTAGTTGGGAGCACCGACGATGACGCCGATGCCGGTGCCGGCGAGTGCCGCCAGCGCGTCACTGTCCGGCGCGTAGAGGCGCACAGAGTTGAAGCCGTTGTCCCGGAGCATGCCGACGACGGTGCTCGGGGGCGGCAGGTTGTTGGCGCTCATGCCGTAGCACACGCCCACCGAGGCCGCTCCTGCACAAGTATACCCCATCGTACGTTACCGATTTGTACGGCACACTAGAACGTGCCAAATTGTAACCACTGTTGAAGAGTGAATATCTATATGTGTGCACTTGTGTATATGCGTGGATGAATTGCTCGATCGCCGCTCAGTCGATTTATACAGACCCAAACCGTGCGTGTTTAGTAGTAGCGTGCAGAGAGAAGCAATGAAGAAACAATCATAATATTGTGCACCGTAACATTGGCATCGCTTAGAAGGATCCGTTAACTTTGATTGTTAGCTATCATTCTGTTGGCGGCAATTGAGAAATGGTAGGATACGGACGGTGGATTGTTCACGACGCATGCATGCAACGTTACGTTGCACGATAGGAGGAAGCATCCACAAAATGGCGGGAAGGTCGACACGGTTCGAAATTCCTTTTCGACCCTATTCTTGTCTTAGTTTGGAGGCAGGCCGCTATCAACCCATCACTGACATTTTGGTTGGATGTACACCTGCCAGTTCCTAATTTGTGCTGGTTTTTTCATTACTACGTCTGTCCTGGTTTATTAGTCCTATTCGTATTTTATGTCAAAATTTGACCATATATTCAATTAAAAAAATGTTAATACATGTCATCAAAAATATATCGTATGATTCGTATTTGAACATAGTTTTCAATGATACTTTTCTGTGTGACATGTATTAATATTTTATTAATTAAATCCACGTCCAAAATTTGACACAAAGTATTAAGGGATCAATAAACCAAGACGAAGGTAGTATCTGATAGTGTCTTTGATTGGTACATATATCTAACTTTTCTTTATGGAGGAATGTTCTGCACATTGTTAGAAAACATAATTTTTTTAGGGGTGGAGAACATAATAGTCGACTACTTGACTATACCACTATACTAGTGCTTTACGGCCCACCCGGAGCACAATGCACTTCTTTTCTAAGGCCCACTCAGCATGCACTTCTTGGCTAGTCCAAAAAAAGAGTACTCACTGCATTAGCAGCCAGTGGCAGAGCCTTGACTTTTTTTTTTTGCAAAAGACAAAAAAACACCTTTCACTGACTACACAAAAAAAATCTCACAACATTTCACTGACTGCATGCAAGTGTATTGGAAATTCGAAGAAAAAAACAAATAAAAATTTCTGTTCCAACGTCTGCAACACGGCCGCTACATAGTCCACTTCGTGCCCCGTCCATTCTCAATCGTACAGAATGCAAAATTCCAAGGAGATATGAACGCATATATATGTATGTACATGGTTCGACTAATTAAAGGCACTTGGCATAGCCGCATATATATACTTATATGCACAAGCACACAAATATGGCATATCCATATGCACACGGTTCTATTTATCAGCTAGCTATATACATTTCGCCAGACACAGACAGGGTGATGGTACGTGTCAGCTAGACTATCACGCATCACGCAAGTTTTTGTTGAAGCTGCTGCAACTGATTTGGAAGCTGTTGTAACTCTTAATTCAGTTCTGACGAGAGTTACAGATTTGGAAGGGCATTTCTACAATGTGTCTTAAAAAAGTGTGCATTTTTGTGGCATTGATGATTGTGGCAAAATAAACATTGTCATGGCATGTCCTCGTGGTCGACCGTTCGGCATGCCTCTGAGTACGAAGTTGGAGCAGTAGTGTCACGAGGCGATGCGGCGGCAACGATGCTTTGTGATGGGCAAGTCAGGCTATGTTGCTGTAAGGTGTGCTTCTCTCTCCTAGGAGACTGACCGAAGTCGGAGCTGTTTGGTCCTCGAAGTGTTCGGCTGATTGTTTGGCATAGCCCACGAGGGTTCTTGCATGTTGCTAGTTGTGTGTGCTCTTGGTAGCTCGTCCACGGTGAAGTCGGAGTCGGTTGCTCGGGGAGAGGTGATGACGATGATATTGTAGGCAATCTCAACAATGTCCATTGTATGACAAGCTGTGTGTGCGCGCGCGCGCTTGTGGGTAGCCTGATAGGTTGGAGTGTCCTATCTTGTGGGCGTGTTGTAATGGTTTTATGCCCGTCACTACAACTCATCATAGTTTCATAATAGCTATATGTAAGTCGCCTGAATTTAGAAATTGGGTCAGTCGAATTTCACGTGATGGAAGGAACAACCGGAGAGATGGAAGGAGCTCACCGGAGGGAAGGAAGAAGCACATCAGAGAAGTCCTCTGTGTCTATCTTAGGGTGGCAGGCGACCCCAATATCTATCTTAGGGGTGTGGGGGGTGGTGCCGGTTCACCGAAAAAAACAGACCATCGCCAGGGCTAGAGGGATGGCCGGTGGCGGCGATAGCCGACGGTGGACAATGGTTGAGGGGACGTCGGGGCGGCGAGGCTGGCGCAGGAGCACCGCCAGCCGCTGGCAGTGGTGGATGGTCTAGCTGGTGGTCCATGGGGGCGGTCGGGGAAGAGAAAGATCGAACATAAAGTGAGGAAGAAGTGAAACAATGTCATACCGTTTCGAGATTGAAGATGAAGCCTTGGAAGTTGGATCTTAATCCAACGGTTGAAATAGAAAGTTAGAAATCGACTTGTCCCTTTGAATTTCGAGGCGGCTGTCTTCTAGCGACTCCCTCACAGTATTGTGTTCGATGCTCAAATTTGTGCGTGCAGATTGTGTTCGTTGTGAATTAACCGACATTCAGGTTATTTGTCCATGGTCCGGTCCGTCAGCTCTAGCGGGTGGTTGGGAGGCCTGCTCGTGTAGGTGTGGCATGTGTGGACGTGTGGTGGAGCATGTTCGCATTATCATTGTTGTGAAGTTCCTGCCGCAAATAAAATGAACAATTTCCCCCTCTCTCGGTGCATAGTGTGTTGACTAATCACAGTTGGTTTGGTTTGTTATAAGTAAATTGTGAAAACAGGAAATGCTGTTTAAAATCAGAATATTCTTGCATTACAAAAGCTTGCAAGATAATATTGTAGATGAGGCCGTTGACTGAAACAACGTCATATTCGGTACGAAAAATATTCCATAAAAAATATGAAAAACATCTTAATCCAGTGTTGGTCCACGGGACAAAGAGAGAAAGCACGGGTGGTGGGGGGCCGTTCTCGCAGCTTTAGGGTGAGTGGATATCAAGTGGATGTCGACGAGCTCTCTTCGCCATGGCTTTGCATGCATGGGTGGAGGCGTGTGCTCTTTGAAATCTTATGTCTTTCAAACTTTGTTTGGCTTCTGTTGAATTTTTCCTGCTTTCTCCTGTGAAATTTGCTTGCATGCATGAATCAAGAGATGCAAAGGCCCAGAGAATTACTCTTCCAGTACCTTGAAGAAAGAGGGGCGCATGCACTTGTCAATTTGTGATGAATAAGGATTGTGCAAGGTCTTTCTATGGGAGTGGATTCAGTACGTGTTGCGTATGTGCGAACAGTAGTTACTTCTAAGGATCACAAGTTAATCCTTAGGCGCTGCAGCCCAGAGAGAGAGAGAGAGAGAGAGAGAGAGAGAGAGAGAGAGAGAGAGAGAGAGAGAGAGAGAGAGAGAGAGAGAGAGAGAGAGAGATGACTTACTTGTAAGGATGGAGGCGAAGATGACTCCGAGGAGCAACGCCATGTGGAGCATAGAAGAAGCAACTCCGGCTGTTCCTTGCGCCGTTGCCGTCTTCTCTTGCCCCAACGCCGATAATATGATCGATATATAGTCTGATCAAAGGCTGCCTCTCTACTTATCAATCGGCGTAGCAAGTAACAAGAAGTACCTGAAGAAATTTTCCGCTTGCTGGATTATATAGATATAGATAGGATCAGAGAAAGCCGGTGGATGGTACCATGCTATGGATGTTTGGCCCGAGACCAACCAGCATGGATACGGTCTCCACTGGTCAGAGATTGATTGATCGGTCAGCTGGCGCGTGTCAATCCACGACCCCGACAACAACCGGCCGATCGATCGACGGTACATTTGCACTCGGGCCGGTACACGTCGTCCTTGCAAAACGAGATTTAAAGCGAGGGTCTTCACTCACCGGTATTGACTTTTAATATATGGTTTGTTCGCGCCTAACATCCGTTGAAAAACTTGAACAATAGCAATTTGCACTTGTTATGAAGCGATTGACTATTTTCCACCGAGTTTCTATGCCCAACCACATGTTGTGTAGCATTCCAGGTTATGCAAATGGTGAAATACTTGAGATGTCTCCAATGTGGACTCTTAAACCGCCTGCATTCGTCCGGACCGAGCGGTTCGGAACCATAATGCCATCCAAAGCGGTACCCCATCGATCGGTGGACCGGTCTGGACGTCCGTTTTCCTGCAAACCGGTGGCAACTAGGGCGGGATGGTTTGCTGGAGTCCGGATTACTGCCACATAGGACTCTCATACCCTGGGCCCACTCGAATCCCCTCGTTGTCAAATTCTCTTCCACTCTGCCCCTGCCCCCCCCCCCCCCCCCCCGCCTTGCATCCAGACCCTCTTCGTCCAACGACACCGATGTGCCTCTCTAGCCGCTCCCGAGCATCGTAGGATGTTCGCAGCCCGCACCAACGTGCCTGCTTCCTTGTACTACGCCACCGCCCGTCAAGATCCCTCTGCAGCCAGTTATCGTTCGCCCTCCTGCCAATGATGTCCATGAGGGACAGCACACCCGATAGATGATCTGTAAAAATATAGAGGCGAACATTTAGTAAACAGGGTTTGAGCGGTTGGCTCCTACATCATTGTCCGTGGACTGGGCTGGACCAATCCACGGACGGGAAACCGGGTTCGTTTTGGGGGTCAACGTTGGAGATGCCCTTACGACCTTTTTTTATGGAGAAACTTTCAGTATACTCATCATCTGTCATGGCAGAGAACACCAATAGTAACAAAAATTACAACTAGATTCCGTGGGACAATCTAGCAATAACTATAAGCATTGAAGTGAGCAAAAGGTGCACTGCCATCATCGCCCATCTCACCGGAGCTGGCAAAACCTTGTTGTGGTAGACAGTTGAGAAGTCATCATGCTAACCCTCACAGGGCCCAACGCACTAGAACATTAACTATCACCGCCGAAGAGAAGCGTAGATCGGAATAATCAAATCTATGGACACACGGCCGGAGAGAAACGAATATTTGATCCAAACTGATCCACCGAAGACCTGCACCCACCGAATTTCGCGAGATCCGACGGACACACACCACAACACTCCTTCTGATGATGCTAAACTCGCCATCGGGACAGGGATTGGGCGTGGGAGATGTTATTCCTACTAGGGAACATTGCCGCCGCCACACAACCCCAACCAAGACGCTAAACCAAATAAGAATGCGAGTAGGGTCCCTCCCCCAGTGAGGCCATGGGTCCTTTGGCACCTTCACGGCCCAAAGGTCATGGGTGGCGAGGTTTGACCGGTGTTGGCCCCAGCAAGAGGAGGGGAAACCCTAGGTCGCCTGGGAGTCACTTCTGAACAGGAGGAGAGCGCTGTAAATACTTAGGACTTTAGCCATGAACGATGTGATGACTTTATCTCCCGACGCCCAGCCAGTAGGATCAATATAAAGTATATCAATTCTCTAGTTTCAGCACTGCACTATGGCCAGAAACTCCACATAGTTTGCGACCTTATCGTGATGAGCACGCAAAAAGAAGCTCATCCCTTGTACTCAAGAACTACCTCCGTTGGGTTTATTAGTCCCAATCGCATTTGGGGGTCAAAGTTTGACCAAATATTCACTAGTAAAATGTAATGCATGCCACAGAAAAATTGTTTGTTAGACTCATATTTGAATGTAGTTTTCAAAGATATTTCTTTTTTTCAATGTATAACTTATATATTAGTTAAAATCACGGTCAAAATATTATTAATTCAGCGGGACTAGTAAACCAGAACAGAGGTAGTAGCCAGTGATGAAGTTATAGTGGCGGGCACCTTGCTCGTTACTGCCTTACTGGTAAGTTTTTTCAGCCTGCCACTAGTAAGTGATTCGGTGGTAGTGAATGATCATTTGAAGCAAGGAGGACATCAAGCCAAGTGGACAATATACTTCCTGAACTGTTCGTATGAACCTAGCTTGTTACTCAATATTGCTTCAAGTTTATGTGTGTGTCATAATAGCCTTGATCTCTCTATTCTGCTTCCAGGTTCCAACCAACATGCATGCACACACCATCCAATCGTTGACTATCTACCAATCTTTAGCCATCTTTCAGTTGTTGGAGAAAAAAGTACATATCTTGGCGTTTTATGCTAAAGCCATTTTGTACAACGTACTGCATGCATGCTTTAACCATAACCACCGATGAAGGCACACATCACACATTAGGCGCACCAAATTGCTCGCACCCGCAGTGTGGCCAAATAGTATGACAAGCTAGAAAGCCTAGGAAGGACTGTCAGTTTCCCCCTTTCTGACTATAAACGCTGGCCTTTTGTGAACCAGACATGAGAACAACCAACACTTTGTGCAGCAGAAAAAAAGAGACCCATGACATGATTTTCAAATCTTTTCTATTTTGTCGTCTATGTCCAACCGATCTCTAAACCAGTGGCATAATCCGATGAGCAGACATGCAAGTATATACTCCCTCCACCCATAATATAAGAGCATTTTTTACACTAGTATAGTGTCAAAAACGATCTTATATTATTGGACAGAGGGAGTACTATAGACTAAAAATTCTTGCCCTTTGTGTTATGGGCAACCTATGTTACCCATGAAAACAGAAGGTCGAAAATGAAAGAACGTGAATAAACATACATGTATCCAGAACAATCCAGTTGGTTTGAAGTGTTGGAGAGACTTCACTTTCTTTCATTTTCGGTTCATTATCCTTACCCATATCCATCATTTTGAGCTAACATTCGTGATGTGCCATATCAATTAATATTATATATTTCCCAATTTTTGTATTCCAGATATCTCCATCCTACCTTCAACGATGTGGGCTCAAAGAATCACCAGTTGGAGCCTATTGCCGAGCCTGGTTGAATAATTTTGGTTTCTTCTTGGCTAGCTTAGAGCAACTCTAGCAGATGCGCCATATTTTGGATCTTTAAAATCGTTATTGATGCGATCGCTATAAATTATGATGGCTCTAGAGTCTATGTGCGAACTCAAAGCCACTATAAAGAAAGCCTTCCAAAAATTGTTGCTGGTGGGACTCATTTGTCATGGGCTAATAAGAACTTTCTCTTCCCCATCTCATCAACAACAATTGAAGAAAATTCAAGCTTGCTTTGAACTTGATTTCCACAATGCTTACTAGCACGATTTCAACTAACGAAATGAAAATACAACTAATTTATTGAACCGTAAATATCTAGTGTGGCCTTTTCCTATATTTGGAAGTGACCTCAGAGACGAGATTCTTCGGGTTCTTCCACTTCCGTAGTCAGGCGGTCTATGAGCACATGTGTGCCTTCGTTGCGGGAGTAAGCTACAACATTGTACCCCTAGGAGTGCGGCTTCCCTTTCTGCCAAGCAGTAGTTGTCATGAAGGCAAGGTAGCGGTGGGCGGCGGGGAAGCGCTCCATCCCAAGGGTTGATTCAGCCTGGTCGAGCACATCCTCCTTGACCCACTTAGTCCACGACCAGGCCCTCTCCCAGAACTTCCTCTCGCCGCGGTCCTCTTCGGTCTGGCAGGGGAAAGATCCGCTAGGAGGGCTCCACTGCCCCGACATGGCAGATGTGGGTGGTTGTGGCACCGACGACAAAGATGGGTGAGTAGTGGCGCCCTGAGGGGGCGGGCCGGTTTATATACCCACAAAAGGGAATGCTCCGACAGGAAATGGGGTTTGAATTGACGGCCGTGGTTGGGAAATGGGTGCGACACACGGCATTTGTCATTACTGGATGCTCTTCATAATGGTTGCAAAAGTGGTTGTGCTATTGCCAGGAGTCTAAGGTGGCAGACGTACGAATGACAGAATTATTGGCAAGACTGGATATAGGAGCAAGAAAATGACATCAAACTTCACTCCTCCGCGAGCGGTTGGGTTTGGTGCTCGCTCCATATCAGAACCCCTCCAGCCTACATATTTATAGGCTAGCAGGCTCGATTTGAAGCGGCCTGCAAGAAATATGGAGGCCAAGGCCATTATGGTGACTCTACAAGACCTAATTTTGGGTTTCAAACAAAAATCAACTGTTAGTATGGTGATCGGCGTACATATGATTTGAGTTTGCTAGAGCTATCAGATGATCTCATTAAGACTGCCAGCTCTTTGCCATTATTTCTTCTCATGTCCCCCTTTTCTGAGTAGGCTCCTTTGTTTACACTAATATCTACAAGCATTATATTTTATTTTGTTGCGAAACTGCATACATTATAGTTGTCCCTGCTAGTAAAGGAGTTCGAATGGAAAGCAGAACTTTGGAACTAAGACGATGAAAATGGTCATAAAATCATATATGTAGTCACGTACAGGTGCCAAATAGTGTTGCACTGCCATAGGTCCTTAGTTGTGCCAGATGTCAAACATTTCCCGAGACTTCCGCACATAGGGATCGGGCCGTTGACCAAACACAAAATCATGTTGGCGTTGTGAACCAGACCATTTACCATTCTACGGACTTTTGGTTGTTTGTTCGGTCAATTATTATATGCTAGCGATGGGCTGAACGGGTTTTTATTTTTTTCTTCTTCTTGCAACTGCGTTAATTTTTACAAATGGTGATGATATTTTATACAATGTTCTTGAGTTTTAAAAACAATACACAATTTTTTTCAATAATTGTAAAATATTTCCCAATTTTAATATATTCAAGAACTTTAAAAATGTTCATGAATTTCGAAAGCTATTCACATTTCTTTTAAAAAATAATTAAATTTGGAAAAAGCACGCCAATATGAAATTAATTGCATATTTAAAAATGTTCATCAACTTAAACAATTTATAAAAACTAATGTTCATGAACTAAAAAAATCTCCAATTTTAGTTGAAGCATTTAAAAATGTCATGAGTTTCAAAATATTTGATAATTTGAAAAAATTAATAATTTAAAAGGTGTTCACGAATCAAAATAGAAAATGGAAAATCGATAAGATTTTTTTAATAAACAGAAAAATACAAATTCAAAATAAATTTGCCAGAGAAAAGAATGAAGAACAGAAAAGCCCCACTAAACCGGGATATTCATAACACAGAAGCAGGAAACAACACCGTGTCTCGAGTGGGCTGGCCCATGTAATCACGGGAAAGGCATGCTTATGTTGACACACCCAGCCTTACAGGCGGAATATGATTTACCCCCCCTCTTCACACGGCTCTCAATTGTATATAATTTTTTTAAATGAATTAAATTTCATCAAGTCATTTCTTTGAGGCATGCAAGCTGTGGCGGGACATTGTAGACCAATCTTGGCTGCCCAACCAGCCCACAACGACAAATGTACCGCTTGCCAATTGGCAACATATTTAGGAATGAAATTGAATCAGCCCATTACCACACCGTTTTCTAAAGAAAACAATTCCCAAGCTCCGCCACTGCATGCAAGCATTAAATATTACTTACCCAATTTCAAATTAATTAAAGATCTAGATATATTCCAAGTTAAACTTTTGACAAAGTCTACAGAAACATGTGCTAAAATATACACCATCAAATATATACAGTACAGACATATATTTTAGAAATTGATGTTGTAGATGTCGATATAATTTTTGGTCAGTTTTTTTTTCAATTAGGACAAATTTAAATTTTAAATTAATTTAAAATAGAGGGAGTGTGTAGAATACTACATTGCTATGTTTAATTTTTCAAGGTAACACACCAACATGTGTTTGTCAGTATCTATACGCAAGTATCTATCAATATCTATATGAAGGTGCGGTGGACCGTGGCCCTTGACGGCATGAGGGATCTTGCCCTATTTTTAGGGGTTTTGTGAGTTTGTGTCTTGCTCAGGAAGACGATGTGACGGTATCACCTAAAGATGGAATAATATTCTCCCCGCCTAGCCCCCGTTTTGGTGATGCATCTAGCGTCGTCGAAGGGCACGTGGTGGTGTGTCTCCGGCAGATCTCGTGAGATTCAGTCGGTGGTAGTGTTTGGTGGATCTGCATGGATCCAATCTATGTTCATCTTCATTCGTGTGTCTTCACGTTGGATCCTTTCGATCTATACTTTTCTTCATAGGTGGCGGTTGCTGTTCTGGTGTGTTGGTCGTGTGGGGCCTTAGCACCATGACTTTCTGACTGTAATACAACAATTTTGGCCTGACTGGTGAGGGAGGGGCGATGACGGCGGCGCACCTTCGGCTCGTTCCAATGCTGACATGACATGATTACTAGATTAAAAGTTTCCTCACAAAAAGGTACTCGAAAAAAATCCAATTATATCTAAGATGACACTGAGAGCTAATTAATTGAAAGTTTGTTTTGTGCCACAATACCATCATGCCTTCTCGGATCAGATAACACATTCACTGTCCAGCACCTCGTTAATTGAAATCTCACAAATTGCAATCATGAACAAAAGGCACTTCTTTATATCATTCAGTCTCAGCCCATACTACAATGGGAGTACATTAATTGGTAAGATGGCACGGGATTGCAAAACAAGCAGCAACGTGCATCATCAATCGTATGAAGAAAGAAGGAAACATCAAGCGACGTGATCGAAGAGGCAAACTGGATGTCGACACTTGTGTCGATCTTGCAGTCGAGCCTCAGTTACATTGCGGGCTAGAGGAGAAAACGTCGACCGGGAATGACTTGGATATGATCCCGGCGTGCAGCCTAAGCTCATTGCCATCGCGGCCGACATCCTGTATGCTGATCCACGCAATAAAGACCTTCACCTTAATGCCTTCGAGGCCGCTGATCGTGTCATTTTTTATGTTCCCGGCAACCCGAGTGCTGTAGTGGATGTCGTACTGGCCGTCAATACGAAGTTTGCATTCATCGGAGAAGTGTACCTCAAAGGAGCCATCCGGTCGGAGCTCGTAGTCATGCACTCCCTGCGGGAGGATGCCCGGTGGGAAGCCATATCGCCCTAGCATTTCGTACGCTGTCGGCTTGGCTGCGGGGGCGGGGGCGTTCGCCAGGGTGGCGGCGGTGGCAGTGAGAAGGATGGCTACTATTGCCACGAGGAGGAGGGTAGTGTGCTTTGCCATTGTTGGTGCTCTAGCTCAGGCTGACAACTAAATCTTTGCAGATATATTTGTGTGAATGCATAGAAAGATGCAGGCTATATATAGAGATAAATCTGTAAATATTTGGTGCACAATAAATGTGTATTCAGTACTCACCAAAGTTAGTAGGAAATATACTGAAAATATTGTCATATAAATTAGATAAGATATATATGCTCATTAATTTTTCAAATCGTAGCAATAAAAAAACATTTACTTCCCTCCAAAAAAAAAATCTTTACATTCATTGAGGTGCAATTAATTATGTACCCCCTCCGTCCTAAAGATAAGTTTTTTTAGAGATGGCAATATAAACTACATGCATATGTATATAGACAAATTTTAGAGTGTAGATTCACTCATTTTGCTCCATATGTAGTTTATATTGTAATCTCTAAAAAGACTTATATTTAGAAACGGTGGGGAGTATCTTATTTTAGCAGAAATTATTTTCTACTTTAATAAGATTCACCAACTTCTTCTCAAAGGCCCTGAGGCCCATTATTATTTATCTTGGTCTGCAATACCTTTTGAATCATGCAAGGCGACCTATCTTCTATATCTAAATAGGGGCACTTCACTAGATGATTTTTCTGTCTTCTCATTAAGCCACGTCATCTGAATTGTTCGAGCCGTTGATGCAACATACATCGGTAGTCTACAGCCATCCGATCAAGTGTTGGTCAAGTCTTCTATATCTAAATAGAGGCACCCCACTAGATCATTTTCCTGCCTTCTCATGAAGCCACGTCACCCGAATTGTTCCAGCCGTTGATGCAGCATAGATCGGTACCCACCGCCGAGTGAACATACCGTTTCGTTCTTACCGCTCGGTGCTGGCCCCTGACACCATCTTTTGGGTTGGGCGCAAGATTTGGCCACAAAGAAGCCCATTCAAAGCCCACAGGAAACTATCATTCAAGATGCTACGACTCACACTCTTCCGTCAAGCCGCCACCAGAACATCCCCTTCCAGCGACTGTGCCACCACCTATCCTTCCACGGCCAGCCCTGCGGCCCCTCATGCTCTCCCAGCAGCTGCCACCACCCTTGCTTGGGTCCAGCTAGCCACCCACACCGATGGTGATCCCCTGGCGAGCAACCTCACCAGTGCATTCATCCCCTGGCGATGGTGATCCACACAGTTGCTACAATTATATAAATCATCAAGCCGATAAATCTCAACATGTGAGCACTGAACAGTGCATTCATCCTGACCAACACTTATATTCCGATTGTCTTGTTGTTGATATATTTCTCTTGATTTTCATGCATGCTTAGTTTCTTGTATGTAATTAATAATGCTAGTGTTGTCATCCTGATATTAATCTAAAACTAATAATTCAAAAATTGTCAATGGATTCTCTTTTTTCGCGAAAAGGCTGAAGGCCATGTTTTAAGTAGCACAGACCCTTACAAAAAAACATCCTTACAGGAATTGAGAACCACATACAAGTCTTTGAGTGCCGAGCACTTTTTCCTCCCGCATTCACTGGCGGTGCGCCATGAGCAAAGCTCATTGCCACCTCTTGGCCTCCATCTTAGCGGAGCAAACTTGTTGAAGCTCAGGAGCGTGTAGAAGCCGTTGTTAGGAAGTTGTTGATGTAGATTAGAAGATCCCGATGGCTTTAATGTGCATAGCAAATCGCCATCCTGGAGAATATAACACAGGAGAGAACATGCATAAGGCCTCAGGTCCAGCCAGACCGAGTCAGAGAACAGAAATCTCACACGCTCTCCAACGAGGCTGAGGTTGGCCAACCATCCTCACCCAAAACTGGAGCACGAGAACTAAGACTCACAACCACGATTGTCCTCTACAAGATAGCGCCGCCGAGGCAAACATGCAAAAGTAAAAGATAGACCTGGAGAACTGGAACTGGAGACATGCGCCTCGCAAAGATATGAATAATCATCAACGGAATGAGGCACGGAGGAGAGAACATATACCATGTTGATGGCAATGCCATCACCACACCACCGTTGAACGAAGTCAAAATCTAATTTTATTTTCTACCAGACCCCCACCGGACTAAATACCTGGGATCCCTGCTGTTGGGAAATGTTGCATGGAAAACAAAAAAATTTCTATGCTCAGGCAATGATCTATCCAAGGAGATGCATAGCAATGAGGAGGAGAGTGTGTCTACGTACCCTCGTAGACCGAAAGTGGAAGCGTTAAACAACGCGGTTGATGTAGTCAACTTCTTCGCGTTCCAACTGATCAAGTACGGAACGCACGGCACCTCCGCGTTCTGCACATGTTCAGTTCGGTGATGTCCTCCACCTTCTTGATCCAGTAAGACGGCGAGGTAGTAGATGAGTTCCGATAGCACGACGGCGTGGTGACGATGATGGTGAAGTGATCTCCGTAGGGCTTCGCCTAAGCACTACGAAAATATGACCGGGGTGTAAACGGTGGAGGGGGCGCTGCACACGGCTAAGCAATTGTCTGTTGTGTGGTAGGCGCCCCCCTCCTACATATATATAGGTGTGAGGGAGGGAGGAGCAGCCAAAGGAGGCGCTCAAGTAGGAAGAATCCTACTTGGGGTCCCTCCCAAGCCGCGCCCCCTTGGCTGGCAAAACAAGGGAGGGGGCGCACCGGCCCCCTTGTGGGCTGGTCTGTCCCCTCCTTTGGCCCATAAGG
>NC_057802.1:580363739-580379720 GCF_018294505.1 Triticum aestivum | reverse complement strand
CTCGATTCCTTCCCGATACGTACCAAAACACTTTCGGTGTCCAAATACCATCGTCCTATATATCAATCTTTACCTCTCGACCATTTCGAGACTCCTCGTCATGTCCATGTTCTCATCCGGGACTCCGAACAACATTCGGTCACCAAAACATATAACTCATGTAACACCATATCGTCAACGAACGTTAAGCATGCGGACCCTACAGGTTTGAGAACTATGTAGACATGACTGAGACACCTCTCCGGTCAATAACCAATAGCGGAACCTGGATGCCCATATTGGCTCCTACATATTCTACGAAGATCTTTATCGGTAGAACTGTTATGACAACATACGTAATTCCACTACTGCAGGATGCTGCTAACGTGACACTACGATTAGAGACCCTTCGACGAAACTGTGTGCGATGCAATAATCGCAAACGGTGATGTAAAAAAACTGTCAAAAAAGATGCAAAATGTTTGCGATGACGGATGCATCAAACACGGTTCAGAATTTAGTTGCGTGTGCGATGAGGGGCATATGGTTCAGTTCAATGAACTGTTTGCGATGAGACAGAAGAACAGAAACGGTCAGCCAGATGAAGGCGTGTGCGATATACAGCATACGGTTCACTCAGATGAACTGTTTGTGATTAGGCGGAACAACAAAAACAGGCAGCCAGATAAAGGTGTGTGCGATTGAGGGCATACGCTTCAGAAGGGTTAACTATTTGCGATTAGGCAACACAACAGAAACGGTCAGCCAGATCAAAGTGTCTGTGATTGATGGCATACACTTCACACGGATGGACTGTTTGTGATTAGCCACAAAAAACAGAAACAATTAGATAGATCAACATGTGTGCGCTAGACGGGCACACATTCTAATTAAAAGAAGCGTGCGCCATGGTAATAATGAGCGAGCACGGTTGTTGGAACAAGACGTGTGCTGACATTGCTTATTGCGCTGCACCCTATGGTGCAAACGCCATGTACACGGCCGAGCCGAGAAAGCGTGCCCACGTTACGCCATCCGGGAATAGTGCCGCACTTAGAAATTATAGAACCGTCCATAAATTTTGAGCCTGCGTCCTGTCACATTCCAAATTACTACTACCATGCTATATTTAATTGCAAACCTGTTCACACCGATCAAAACCTAAACGGTTTCCCACTTAGGAGCGTATTAGTACTCAGTTATAAATACTACTACTCCAAGATGACTGCACATTCCTCCTCAACTCCTCATCCACAAAAACAAACAAGTCATTCATCATCGTTCCCTTGCGTCTGCCATGGCCAGCGTGAGTTCTGGGTCGAGAGATTACCATCAGGGAAAGGCGAGCATGGAAGCGGAAGCACGAGAGATGTCCCGCCTCGCCGCGAAAGCAGCCGACATGTCCCGCAGCGCCGCCGTAGCAGCGCAAAGGTCCCGTCGCACCGTCGATGCAGCAGACTGGTCTGGCCGTGCCGCGGAAGCAGCAGAGATGTCCCGCCGTGCCGCGAATGCAGCAGAGATGTCCTCCCGTGCCCTGGCGGCCTGGTAAAATGTCTCGCGGGCAGGCGAGGACTCTTACAAGCGCATGAATGCGATCGTCCATAGCCAGATGGATCAGATCTCCGGCTGGGCGAGGTTGCAGGACGACATGAAATCCTCGTTTGAACAGGCTACCAGCGTCATCCAGCAACTAAGTGAGGGCAATGCGAAGCTCCGGGCCGAGTGCGACCTGCTGAGGGCGAAGTTCGTCGGAAGTGCGGAGCAATAGGAGGAGACCACTGTCTTATTGAAGAGGACCGGCATCATCGTCAAGAAACTTATGGACGAGATGACATGCTCCGCATCGAGCGCCAAAGGCTGGTGGAGGAATCCATGGATGCGGCCAAGTAGCGTATTAAGGACACGAAAGAGCTCATCGCCGCTCACCGCGGAGACTAGTTCACGCAGCCTGCAGCAACGCATCAAGAAAGTAGAGATCAGTGAGCCAGATCATTGTCTTCCTTCTTCTTTTGCCCTTGTATATTTCGGGCGTTGCCGCATGTGGCTTTTTAAATTATTTTCCTAAATATGTAAGACGATTTATCCACTATCATCGTCCTTATATTCATCAATCTTGCTATAATTCGCAGTCGATGCTTTATAGGTCCGTCAGATCTTACATCAAGATCCATGCAAAACTATCTTTTCAGATTTTCTTTTTTCTCTCTTAAATCTCAGTCGAGTGAGACATAGCCACGCCATGAAACAGGGGCTCGGGCACCATTAATGGAGATGTTGGGAGGGAGGTGGGCGACGAATAGAGGTCAAAGGACTCTCCTCCCGACGAGCACGCGCAGGGGTCTGATCGCACGCCTCCCGTACTCAAATAGCTACCCCGCACGGCACCCTGTAGCCAATAAAAAAAGAGGACGCGTGGCGACACGTAAATGGTAAGTAGAACGCCCACGGTTTCAATAATACTTGTGTTTCTGATTTGTAACGTGACAAGACTTGTTCCAAAATGACTTTTTTGATTGTTAATGTCTGCGCCTGCACAAATCGGACAAAAAATTTACCACAGCATGTTGGTGCCATGTCATGACACTATGCCAAGTTTCATGATTTTCAGACAAGTTTTGGATTTACTGGAATTTTAAAACCAAGTTTCTCGATGTTCCCGGCCGAGCCAAGAAGCCCAGATGTTTGAATTCCATTCCCACTTCTTCCATGGGACCTGGAAATTCGCCCAAGTACACATAAATGATTTTCCAACTAACTTTTGCACACTGGAGCATGCGCTTGTACTTCAAATTTGAATTATGTGCATTAAATGCCTAGAAAATCAACTAATATATAAAAAGGCCAAACGAACCCGGAATAATTCCAAAATTTAGCACGGAACTCCTATTTGGTCTAAGATGCATGTGTAAAAAAATCAAGGCGGGAGAAGGTAGTGTATGTCGTTTCGCACACGGAGGTGACACGTTCCCTCTCGGAACCACGGGCCTTCTTGAGGGAAGCTCTGGTTTGCAAGAAGCTTATACCAAACCTTGTCCCAATTCGGCCAAAAATTTTAGCACAACATGTTGGTGCCATGTCATGACACCATGCCAAGTTTCATGATTTTCAGACATGTTTTGGATTTACAGGAATTAAAAAAACCAAATTTCTCAATATTTCCGGCCGAGCCACGACGCCCAGATGTTTGAATTCCATTCCCATTTCTTGCATGGGACCTACAAATTCACCCAATGGCACACATGTGATTTTTCAACCAACTTTGGTGCACTGGAGCATGTGCTTGTAGTTCAAATTTGAATTATGCACATTAAATGACCAGAAATTCAATTAATGTATAAAAAAGTCCAAACGAACCCAGAATAATTCCAAATTTTAACACCGCACTAATATAGTTCTATGCTACCTCTGTAAAAAATCAAGGGGGGGGAGGCAGCGTATATTGTTTCGCACACAAAGTGACACGTCCCCCCTCGGGAACCACAAGTCTTGTCAAGAGAAGCTCCGGTTTGCAAGAAGCTTATACCAAAACTTGTCCAAATGCAGCCAATTTTTTTACCACAACATGTTGATGCCATGAAATGACACCATGCTAAGTTTCATGATTTTCAGACGAGTTTTGAATTTACAGGAATTTAAAAACCAAGTTTCTCAATGTTTCCGGCCGAGCCATGACGCCAAGATGTTTGAATTTCATTCCCATTTCTTGCATGGGACCTATAAATTCACCCAAAGATACACATGTGATTTTTCAACAAACATTGGTCCACTGGAGCATGTGCTTGTAGTTCAAATTTGAATTATGCACATTAAATGCCTAGAAACTCAATTAATGCATAAAAATGCCAAACGAACCCGGAATAATTCCAAATTTAAACACGACACCCATGTAGTTTCATGTTCAATGTACATAAATGTTCTAGCAATTCAAACACCATCCTTTCCCTCCGTAACACCATTTTGTTTTTCAAAACATAATGAAAAAAATCAAGTATACCACAAACAGTTTACTAGCAAGAATCATGTGGGATGCGATATAAAATATCTTGGCGCACCGTCTTGTCTGGCTTACGCAGGAAGCTTCGCCGTCTACAGTCCACCGCCCGTGCTTGAACCACACTTGCGCGCCAGTTTCTCGCGGCACCGAGTGAAATTTTTCTGCCACCGCGAATATATCTATCTCCCTGCCCCCTCCCTTCCACCAAAAGCCACATTTCCACTGTTCCTCCTTGCTTTCCAAGTTCAAACCCTCACTGCTGCTTACTGGTAGTTCAGCCTCCTCGCCGGCGACCCTTCTTCTTGCAGCGCCGCCTCCTCACCGGCGACCCTTCTTCTTGCAGTGCCGCCTCCTCGCCGGCGACCCTTGTTCTTCCTGCGCGGCTTCCTCGCCGCCGACCCTTCTTCTTGCTGTGCGGCCTCGTCGATATGGTCAAGTAATCCACACCCCACCCACATCATCCTCCTCCTTCCCTGTCCCACATGCCCCGACCGACGGCGCGACACCTTCCGCTGAAATCACTGGCCCCATCTTCCAATTAAGTGCCGCCCACAGCCATTTTGCATGCAGTATAACGTGGAGCTCAGTAGCATCTGGCAGCGGAGAAGCAAATCGCGGCCGCACACGCGCACGAGGTCGCTATGGCTGCCATGCGTGCCGACCGCCAGATCTTGGAGGAGCACTTCGTCTTCGAGGCCACCGTAGAAACCGCTACGCGGTTGTCTACTTTAAAATACAGTTCGTGCTGTTTTCTCGAGGCCGCCGCCAGTGCCTTCTAGTGATTTGACCTCTGTAATGTTAATATGCAATCTGATGTTCAGTTAACAGTTTGGTCCAACAATTGCTACATTTCATAATACTGTTCTCAAGCATTCTTTGTTTTGTGAACTGTCTTATCTTCTATTACATGTTTCTATTCTGCAATGTCGTGCTCAGTTAACTGTTTTGGTTCATTTGGTCTGTTGTCCATTTAACTGTTTGGTTCAATTCTGTAATTTGATTTTCATTTGCTGTGGGTACAATTTTGTATTGTTATGCATGTGAGAAATAAATCGAATTTGGCTGTACTCAATACATATTCTACTGATAGTATGGCAACACTCAGTTAACCTGATCAAGATCTTCCTTGTATGTGTTGAAGGGAAACAATGGGAGACACTGCGGTTTACCATCAAGGTTTGCTCATGCATGGTCCTTTCGCTAATAGCACATTATTGTGCAGTTGCAGGAATCATTCTAATATTTAGGTTTCTTACAATTTGGTCTTGCACATGTAGGTCTTGCTGTCAGAGGCTTAGACCCACTGTTCGACCCATTTTGCATATGGGGAAATGAGATGTCCATGAATATCAGTCAAGTCAAGAAACTCAGAAAGATTGTTAGGATGAAGAAACTTGCGACGAATAACAGTAAGATCTTTGTTTGCACAATGAAGAAGACATCAGTCAACTATAGGATGGTACTAACTCTCTTATCTTGTTTTTACCCCTTGCGCCATTTCAAAATTTATGACATCGATTTATGAATATCTTTGTTTTCTGTACTTTTCAAAGCAGTTCACCGATGATTACCTCTCAAACTACCTGCATGATCAAGAGGCGAGGAAGGTATTCATTGAACACCCACAGTACAATATTGAAGTCTTCCTGAAGAGGACTGCTACCTCTTGAGCACTGCGTTGGTTTTCCCTTGAATAGGAAAGGGTGATGCAGTAAAGTAGCATAAGTATTTCCCTTAGTTTTTGAGAACCAAGGTATCAATCCAGTAGGAGATCACGCACGAGTCCCTCACACCTACACAAACAAATAAGAACCTCGCAACCAACGCGATAAAGGGGTTGTCAATCCCTCAACGGTCACTTACGAGAGTGAGATCTGATAGATATGATAAGATAATATTTTTGGTATTTTTATGATAAAGATGCAAAGTAAAATAAAAGGCAATAGAAATAACTAAGTGTTGGAAGATTAATATGATGGAAAATAGACCTGGGGGCCATAGGTTTCACTAGTGGCTTCTCTCAAGATAGCATAAATATTACGGTGGGTAAACGAATTACTGTCGAGCAATTGATAGAATTGAGCATAGTTATGAGAATATCTAGGTATGATCATGTATATAGGCATCACGTCCGCGACAAGTAGACCGAAACGATTCTGCATCTACTACTATTACTCCACACATCGACCGCTATCCAGCATGCATCTAGAGTATTAAGTTCATAAGAACAGAGTAATGCTTTAAGTAAGATGCCATGATGTAGAGGGATAAACTCATGCAATATGATATAAACCCCATCTTTTTATCCTCGATGGCAACAATACAATACGTGTCATTTCCCTTTCTGTCACTGGGATCGAGCACCACAAGATTGAACCCAAAGCTAAGCACTTCTCCCATTGTATGAAAGATCAATCTAGTAGGCCAAACCAAACTGATAATTCGAAGAGACTTGCAAAGATAACCAATCATACATAAAATAATTCAGAGGAGATTCAAATATTGTTCACAGATAATCTTGATCATAAACCCACAATTCATCGGATCTCGACAAACACACCGCAAATAAAGATTACATCGAATAGATCTCCAAGAAGATCGAGGAGAACTTTGTATTGAGATCCAAAGAGAGAGAAGAAGCCATCTAGCTAATAACTATGGACCCGAAGGTCTGAGGTAAACTACTCACACATCATCGGAGAGGCTATGGTGTTGATGTAGAAGCCCTCCGTGATCAATGCCCCATCCGGCGGAGCGCCGGAAAAGGCCCCAGGATGGGAACTCACGGGTACAGAAGGTTGCGGCGGTGAAAATATGTTTTTGGCTCCGTATCTGATAGTTTGGGGGTACATAAGTATATACAGGAGGCACAAGTACGTCGGTGGAGCAACATGGGCCCCACGAGGGTGGAGGGCGCGCCTGGGGGGTAGGCGCGCCCCCTGCCTCGTGCTCTCCTCGTTGATTACTTTGCGTAGACTCCAAGTCCTCTGGATCACGTTCGTTCCGAAAATCACGTTCCAGAAGGTTTCATTCCGTTTGGACTCCGTTTGATATTCTTTTTCTGCGAAACACTAAAATAGGCAAAAACAGCAATTCGGGTTGGGCCTCCGGTTAATAGCTTAGTCCCAAAAATAATATAAAAGTGTATAATAAAGCCCGTTAAACATCGAAAACAGAATATAATATAGCATGGAACAATCAAAAATTATAGATACGTTGGAGACGTATCAAGCATCCCCAAGCTTAATTCCCGCTCGTCCTCGAGTAGGTAAATGATAAAAACAGAATTTTTGATGGGGAATGCTACTTAGCATAATTTTCAATGTAATTCTCTTATTTATGGTATGAATGTTCAGATCCGAAAGATTCAAGACAAAAGTCTAATATTGACATAAAAATAATAATACTTCAAGCATACTAACTAAGAAATTATGTCTTCTCAAAATAACATGGCCAAAGAAAGTTATCCCTACAAAATCATATAGTCTGTCTATGCTCTATCTTCATCACACAAAATATTTAAATCATGCACAACCCCGATGACAAGCCAAGCAATTGTTTCATACTTTTGGTGTTCTCAAACTTTTTCAATCTTCACGCAATACATGAGCGTGAGCCATGGATATAGCACTATATGTGGAATAGAAAGGTGGTTGTGGAGAAGACAAAAAAGGAGAAGATAGTCTCACATCAACTAGGCGTATCAACGGGCTATGGAGATGCCCATCAATAGATATCAATGTGAGTGAGTAGGGATTGCCATGCAACGGATGCACTAGAGCTATAAGTATATGAAAGCTCAATAAAAGAAACTAAGTGGGTGTGCATCCAACTCGCTTGATCACGAAGACCTAGGGCATTTTGAGGAAGCCCATCATTGGAATATACAAGCCAAGTTCTATAATGAAAAATTCCCACTAGTATATGAAAGTGATATCATAGGAGACTCTCTATTATGAAGATAATGGTGCTACTTTGAAGCACAAGTGTGGTAAAAGGATAGTAACATTGTCCCTTCTCTCTTTTTCTCTCATTTTTTTATTTGGGCCTTTTCTCTTTTTTGTATGGCCTCTTTTTTTTTCGTCCGGAGTCTCATCCCGACTTGTGGGGGAATCATAGTCTCCATCATTCTTTCCTCACTTGGGACAATGCTCTAATAATGATGATCATCACACTTTTATTTACTTACAACTCAAGAATTACAACTCAATACTTAGAACAAAATATGACTCTATGTGAATGCTTCCGGCGGTGTACCGGGGTATGCAATGAATCAAGAGTGACATGTATGAAAGAATTATGAACGGTGGCTTTGCCACAAATACGATGTCAACTACATGATCATGCGAAGCGATGTGACAATGATGGAGCGTGCCATAGTAAACGGAACGGTGGTAAGTTGCATGGCAATATATCTCGGAATGGCTATGGAAATGCCATAATAGGTAGGTATGGTGGCTGTTTTGAGGAAGGTATATGGTGGGTGTATGATACCGGCGAAAAGTGCGCGGTATTGGAGAGGCTAGCAATGGTGGAAGGAAGAGAGTGCGTATAGTCCATGGACTCAACATTAGTCATAAAGAACTCATATACTTATTGCAAAAATCTATAGGTTATCAAAGCAAAGTATTACGCGCATGCTCCTAGGGGGATGGATTGGTAGGAAAAGACCATCGCTCGTCCCCGACCGCCACTCATAAGGAAGACAATCAATAAATAAATCATGCTCCGACTTCATCACATAACGGTTCACCATACGTGCATGCTATGGGAATCACAAACTTTAACACAAGTATTCCTCAAATCCACAACTACTCAACTAGCATGACTCTAATATCATCTTCATATCTCAAAACAATTATCAAGCATCAAACTTCTCATAGTATTCAACACACTCATAAGATTTTTTTTACTAATCTTGGATGCCTATCACTTTAGGACTAATTTCTCAATTTAAGCAAATTACCATGCTGTTTTGTAGGACTCTCAAAATAATATAAGTGAAGCATGAGAGAACAATAGTTTCTATAAAACAAATCCACCACCGTGCTCTAAAAGATATAAGTGAAGCACTAGAGCAAAAACTATATAGCTCAAAAGATATAAGTGAAGCACATAGAGTATTCTAATAAATTCCGAATCATGTGTGTCTCTTTCAAAAGGTGTGTACAGCAAGGATGATTGTGGTAAACTAAAAATTAAAGACTCAAATCATACAAGACACTCCAAGCAAAACACATATCATGTGGTGAATAAAAATATAGCTCCAAGTAAAGTTACCGATGGACGAAGATGAAAGAGGGGATGCCTTCCGGGGCATCCCCAAGCTTTGGCTTTTTGGTGTCCTTAGATTATCTTGGGGTGCCATGGGCATCCCCAAGTTTAGGCTCTTGCCACTCCTTTTTCCATAATCCATCAAATCTTTTACTCAAAACTTGAAAACTTCACAACACAAAACTTAACAGAAAATCACGTGAGCTCCGTTAGCGAAAGAAAACAAAACACCACTTCAAGGTACTGTAATGAACTCATTCTTTAATTATATGGGTGTTAAACCTACTGTATTCCAACTTCTCTATGGTTTATAAACTATTTTATTAGCCATAGATTCATCAAAATAAGCAAACAACATACGAAAAACAGAATATTTCAAAAACAGAACAGTCTGTAGTAATCTGTAACTAATGCAAACTTATGGAACTCAGAAAAATCTACCAAAATAGGACGACCTAGAAAATTTATTTAGTGATCTTCTACAATTTGAATCAGTATTTTATCACGTTCTTGTGATTTTTAACAATTGTTTTCGTGAACAGAAAGTTTATGGAATTTTCAGCAAGATCAAATAACTATCATCCAAGAAGATCCTATAGGTTTAACTTGGCACAAACACTAATTAAAACATAAAAACAAATCTAAACAGAGGCTAGATCAAATATTTATTCCTAAATAGAAGCAAAAAAGCAAAAAAAAAAATTGGGTTTCCTCCCAACAAGCGCTATTGTTTAACGCCCCTAGCTAGGCATAAAAGCAAGGGTAGTTCTAGGTATTGCCATCTTTGGTAGGCAATCCATAAGTGGCTCTCATAATATATTCATAAGGTAATTTTATTTTCTTTCTAGGGAAGTTTTTCATGCCTTTCCTTAACGGAAATTGGAATCTAATATTCCCTTCCTTCATATCAATAATTGCACCAATCGTTCTAAGGAAAGGTCTACCAAGAATAATAGGACATGAAGGATTGCATTCTATATCAAGAACAATGAAATCTACGGGCACATAGTTCCTATTTGCAACAGTAAGAACATCATTAATTCTTCCCATAGGTTTCTTAATAGTGGAATCCGCAAGGTGCAAGTTTAAAGAACAATCATCAAAATCACGGAAACCTAGCAAATCGCACAAAGTTTTTGGAATCGTGGAAACACTAGCACCCAGATCACACAAAGCATAGCATTCATGATCTTTAATTTTAATTTTAATAGTAGGTTCCCACTCATCATAAAGTTTTCTAGGGATAGAAACTTCCAACTCAAGTTTTTCTTCATAAGATTGCATCAAAGCATCGATGATATGTTTAGTAAAAGCTTTATTTTGACTATAAGCATAAGAAGAATTTAGCACGGATTGCAACAAGGAAATACAATCTATCAAAGAGCAATTATCATAATTAAATTCCTTGAAATCCAAAATAGTGGGTTCATTAATATCTAGAGTTTTGATCTCTTCAATCTCACTTTTACCAATTTTTGCATCAAGATCTAAAGACTCTGAATTTTTGGAACGCTGATGTCTACTACACAACCCTCTTCTTGTAGACGTTGTTGGGCCTCCAAGTGCAGAGGTTTGTAGGACAGTAGCAAATTTCCCTCAAGTGGATGACCTAAGGTTTATCAATCCGTGGGAGGCGTAGGATGAAGATGGTCTCTCTCAAACAACCCTGCAACCAAATAACAAAGAGTCTCTTGTGTCCCCAACACACCCAATACAATGGTAAATCGTATAGGTGCACTAGTTCGGCGAAGAGATGGTGATACAAGTGCAATATGGATGGTAGATATAGGTTTTTGTAATCTGAAAATATAAAAGCAGCAAGATAACTAGTGATAAAGTGAGCACAAACGGTATTGCAATGCTAGGAAACAAGGCCTAGGGTTCATACTTTCACTAGTGCAAGTTCTCTCAACAATAATGACATAATTGGATCATATAACTACCCCTCAACATGCAACAAAGAGTCACTCCAAAGTCACTAATAGCGGAGAACAAACGAAGAGATTATGGTAGGGTACAAAACCACCTCAAAGTTATTCTTTCTGATCAATCTATTCAAGAGTCCGTAGTAAAATAACATGGAGCTATTCTTTCCGTTCGATCTATCATAGAGTTCGTACTAGAATAACACCTTAAGACACAAATCAACCAAAACACTAATGTCACCTAGATACTCCAATGTCACCTCAAGTATCCGTGGGTATGATTATACGATATGCATCACACAATCTCAGATTCATCTATTCAACCAACACAAAGAACTTCAAAGAGTGCCCCAAAGTTTCTACCGGAGAGTCAAGACGAAAACCTGTGCCAACCCCTATGCATAGGTTCATGGGCGGAACCCGCAAGTTGATCACCAAAACATACATCAAGTGAATCACGTGATATCCCATTGTCACCACAGATAAGCACGACAAGACATACATCAAGTGTTCTCAAATCCTTAAAGACTCAATCCGATAAGATAACTTCAAAGGGAAAACTCAATCCATTACAAGAGAGTAGAGGGGGAGAAACATCATAAGATCCAACTATAATAGCAAAGCTCGCGATACATCAAGATCGTACCACCTCAAGAACACGAGAGAGAGAGAGAGATCAAACACATAGCTACTGGTACATACCCTCAGCCCCGAGGGTGAACTACTCCCTCCTCGTCATGGAGAGCGCCGGGATGATGAAGATGGCCACCGGTGAGGGTTCCCCCCTCTGGCAGGGTGCCGGAACAGGGTCCCGATTGATTTTTGGTGGCTACAGATGCTTGCGGCGGCGGAAGAGTGTCAACTTTAGGAAGTAATGATCCCACTATTTTGGAGGGTGTTGAATCTTATTGTGATAATTATGAAAGTGGATTTGGAGAGGTCATGACTTTATTTAATGATGAATCCACTATTTTGGAAGAGGTTCCAATTGATTATGAGAATAAAGTTGCTATCTATGATGATTATTGTGATGACATGTATGCTATAAATAATAATGATAACCATGAAACTTTTCATCATGATTTTAGTTTTCAATTGGATTATGCCTCACATGATAGTTATTTTGTTGAGTTTGCTCCCACTATTATTCATGAGAAGAAATTTGCTTATGTGGAGAGTAATAAATATTCTATGCTTGTAGATCATGAAAAGAATGCTTTATGTGATGGTTATGTTGTTGAATTCATTCATGATGCTACTGAAAACTATTATGAGGGAGGAATATATGCTTGTAGGAATTGCAATAATATCAAGTTTCCTCTCTATGTGTTGAAAATCTTGAAGCTATGCCTGTTTTGCTTTCCTATGCTAGTTGATTATTGCTCCCATAAGTTGTTTTCTCACAAAATCCCTATGCATAGGAAGTGGGTTAGACTTAAAGAGTAAAATGCATCATAGGTCCTATAACTATCCAAGGTGTGTCACTTTAGTCCTATAACTATCAAAGTGCAGATTTGGGTCCCAAAACTATTTTGAGTCGTTCACTGCAGGTCCTATGGTCGCCCCAGCCGTGATTGTTGCCTGACGTGTCACCTGGACCAGTGCCACAACGACCCAGGGCGTGTGGTGGAAGATTTCCCGCCATTGGTGGTTGATACATTTTCCATTTGGTCCATCAAACTGTTTGCTCTCCAGCCGCAACCCTCCTCTCTGCAATCTCATCTCTCTTTCATCAGTTCTGCCATGTTTGGAACAAGCTCGACGGCAGCAAGATGTAGCAGGAACAAGCCAGCGCGGCAAATGATCATGCAAATGACAAATGAATATATATTTCACACCCTCTCTCTAAGATTACAAATGATAAATGATACTTGGTCTGGACAATCATAGAAGAGAGAAATGATGTTGCAACTTAACAGGCAAATATATAGATGAGAATTGCCACAATTCCAGGAAGTAGCACATCATATTGTCATTACATAAAGAGTGCTCTTACATAAACATAGATACACACTAAAGCTTGCAACTATGTAATGTGGTACTGGGTTGCACTCTGCATGATGCAGTACCACATTACATAAGTAGTACCTCCGTCCAAAATAAAGCCTTCAATTTGTGAAGGCCCTAACCATCTCTATCTATCCAAAAGAAACCAAACTCTGTTCAAAAAGAAACCAGGTTCTGTCCAATAGAAGGCATGTCCACTTCATCTTCTATTTCTTCTTCCTAGGAATAACATTCTCCTTCTCCGTGATCTTCTCCTTCCTTTTCTTCTTCTTTGCTGCTACATGGATTATAGTTGTGGTCTGTTTTGTCATTTGTAGATCCTCTATTTGGCTTGCAAGAAATTGATTGTCAGGAAGAGGTCTTGGTGCCTGGGATTCTTGGGACGGCTGTGACTGCAAATGTGAAAACATGTGTTACATCAGTTTTGGAATAGGAGAGTTTCCATGAGATTTACAAAAGTTGAAAAGAACTTACGGATTGCATCAGTATGTCGAACACAGACATGTTCTGCTCCCACACTTGTATTACACTAGATCCAACCACACTTGCAGAAGATGTGGTCTACAATTCCAGAGTAGTTTTGGATTTAAGTTAGCAACTAACTAACTAGAAGTAACATAAAGGAAATTATCTAGTAATTGTTACCTGATCAGTTGAACTAATCCTTCTCTTCACTGGTAATTTTGCCTTTTTGGCAATATGCCTTGGAATTGAGTTTTGTCCTTGAACTGCCTCACCTTGCTGCACTTGTCCTGCCTCTTGCTGCTCCCCTTGCCTTGCCTCATCTTGTTGCTCCTGTCTACCTTTTTCAGGGCAAGTTCTTTTATTATGATCAACTGACCTACAAATACTGCAGTGAGAAACCGCACCATGCTTGCTCAACTTTCCTTCATCAGTCTCTACAGGGTTCTTCTTTCTTTTATTGCTAGGCCTCCCAACATGCTTTTCGTATAGGGGTGGCAAGATTGGAGCAGCATTCACCTTTTCCCACTCTCTTGGGTCTCTGCAAGGCATAATAACTTCACCATATACTTTCTTGAATGCTGCAATACTATAGCATGGAGAGACAACATTCTCTGGTTTGATTCTTTCACCTCTGAGACAAGAGATGCCATGTCTACATGGTATGCCTGTTAGCTGCCAAGCTTTGCATGAACATGTGTATTTGTTTATGTCAACCTTGTACTCGCCTCTGAGTCCCAAGACAGTAAAGATGCCTTTGCCAGAAGGCAATGCCTGACAATTATTAGCCATTTCTGCATTCTTATCAAGTATCTTTTTGATCTTGGGACAAATTGTTCCACACCACTCTTCACTTTCCTTGTTCTTGCTATAAAACCTTGTCGACAATTGATTTTTGATTTTTTTGAACATGCTCATGACAGGCAGCTCTCTAGCATCAAGTATCCACCTTCATTGAGAAGAAACAAATCAGTTCAGAATGTAAATTCAAACCAGATATATCCCCGACATAGCAGCGAGATAGTGCACTATGTAGAACTACAATGGAAAAATATATACCAAAATATATTAGAATGGAAAAAGCGATAGGAAACTTACTTATTAAAGACCTCACAATTATTGTTTAGTAGCAGGTCACACTTTGGTAATTCTTGGAAAAAGGCCCTGCACCAGGAACTTGGTTCAATTGCTTCTAAGTACTCATAAGCTTCTACATTTAATTCCTTCATGTCATCCATGTTTTTTCTCCAGTCAATTTTATTGTCCGACCTTGCAATTGCCCATAACTTGTTCTTCAGGTTCTCGCCCTTCCACTTCTTTGCAAAATTTTGGTAAAGGTGCCTCACACAAAACCTGTGTTGTCCATGAGGGAACAAAGCAGTAACGGCATTTATTAGTCCTTTTTGCCTATCACTCATCACTGTCCAAGGTGCTGTGTTCACTATGTGCAGATCATCTTTCAAAGTCTGTAGAAACCACTTCCATGTTGGTGTGTCCTCCACTTCAACTACAGCCATAGCAATGGGGAAAATACAGTTGTTTGGATCAATCCCTACAACAGTCAACAATTGTCCACCATATTTTGTTTTAAGATGGCACCCATCAACACAAATAACAGGCCTGCATCCAGCCAAAAAGCCTCTTTTACAAGCATCTAATGACATGTAACATTGGTGGAATCTGCCATCTTTGAGTTTGATAAACATGCTACTTCCAGGGTTTGACATTCTGATCTCTTGTGCATAGTCCCACATCATCGAGTATTGTTTCTCCTCATCTCCATGAATCTGCTTTATTGTTATCCTTCTTGCTCTTGCTAGCTTGCTCCTTGTAGGGATCATGTTGTAGTCCTTCTGCACCAACCTTGCAAAATTCATCAATGTCATCTTTTCGTCTGCCCTGAAGTTCTCCAAATACTTGCCTGCTAGATATCTTGATGTGAATCCATTGACCTCCCATTCTTTACTGCAGGTGTGATCCCCCACATAAGTTTTCACCACAAAACTTGTGGTTCTGCTGTCAGGTGCTGCGAATAAATACCATGGACAGTCATCCGAGCAGTGTGCCCTAATTCTTTGTTTATCATTCTTTGCATACTTGATTGCAACTCTATTCTGAATAGCGTACTCTCGAATTGCCCTTCTAAGATCAGCTGCAGTAGGGAACTTCATACCCAATTTGAATATTGGTGCTTTCATGTCCTCTGGCTTGAAAGACCTGAGCTTCACCTTCTTCTTTTTCTTTTTCTTCCCTTTTTCCATAACAACCTCATGTTCTGATTCATTTCCCTCATTCTCTGAAGCTGGCAGTTCTAGCTCATCAGTGTCATAGTCACTATCC
>NC_057802.1:580361804-580363295 GCF_018294505.1 Triticum aestivum | reverse complement strand
CAATTTGTGAAGGCCCTAACCATCTCTATCTATCCAAAAGAAACCAAACTCTGTTCAAAAAGAAACCAGGTTCTGTCCAATAGAAGGCATGTCCACTTCATCTTCTATTTCTTCTTCCTAGGAATAACATTCTCCTTCTCCGTGATCTTCTCCTTCCTTTTCTTCTTCTTTGCTGCTACATGGATTATAGTTGTGGTCTGTTTTGTCATTTGTAGATCCTCTATTTGGCTTGCAAGAAATTGATTGTCAGGAAGAGGTCTTGGTGCCTGGGATTCTTGGGACGGCTGTGACTGCAAATGTGAAAACATGTGTTACATCAGTTTTGGAATAGGAGAGTTTCCATGAGATTTACAAAAGTTGAAAAGAACTTACGGATTGCATCAGTATGTCGAACACAGACATGTTCTGCTCCCACACTTGTATTACATAGATCCAACCACACTTGCAGAAGATGTGGTCTACAATTCCAGAGTAGTTTTGGATTTAAGTTAGCAACTAACTAACTAGAAGTAACATAAAGGAAATTATCTAGTAATTGTTACCTGATCAGTTGAACTAATCCTTCTCTTCACTGGTAATTTTGCCTTTTTGGCAATATGCCTTGGAATTGAGTTTTGTCCTTGAACTGCCTCACCTTGCTGCACTTGTCCTGCCTCTTGCTGCTCCCCTTGCCTTGCCTCATCTTGTTGCTCCTGTCTACCTTTTTCAGGGCAAGTTCTTTTATTATGATCAACTGACCTACAAATACTGCAGTGAGAAACCGCACCATGCTTGCTCAACTTTCCTTCATCAGTCTCTACAGGGTTCTTCTTTCTTTTATTGCTAGGCCTCCCAACATGCTTTTCGTATAGGGGTGGCAAAATTGGAGCAGCATTCACCTTTTCCCACTCTCTTGGGTCTCTGCAAGGCATAATAACTTCACCATAAACTTTCTTGAATGCTACAATACTATAGCATGGAGAGACAACATTCTCTGGTTTGATTCTTTCACCTCTGAGACAAGAGATACCATGTCTACATGGTATGCCTGTTAGCTGCCAAGCTTTGCATGAACATGTGTATTTGTTTATGTCAACCTTGTACTCGCCTCTGAGTCCCAAGACAGTAAAGATGCCTTTGCCAGAAGGCAATGCCTGACAATTATTAGCCATTTCTGCATTCTTATCAAGTATCTTTTTGATCTTGGGACAAATTGTTCCACACCACTCTTCACTTTCCTTGTTCTTGCTATAAAACCTTGTCGACAATTGATTTTTGATTTTTTTGAACATGCTCATGACAGGCAGCTCTCTAGCATCAAGTATCCACCTTCATTGAGAAGAAACAAATCAGTTCAGAATGTAAATTCAAACCAGATATATCCCCGACATAGCAGCGAGATAGTGCACTATGTAGAACTACAATGGAAAAATATATACCAAAATATATTAGAATGGAAAAAGCGATAGGAAACTTACTTATTAAAGACCTCACAATTATTGTTTAGTAGCA
>NC_057802.1:580357315-580360829 GCF_018294505.1 Triticum aestivum | reverse complement strand
TATCCTTCTTGCTCTTGCTAGCTTGCTCCTTGTAGGGATCATGTTGTAGTCCTTCTGCACCAACCTTGCAAAATTCATCAATGTCATCTTTTCGTCTGCCCTGAAGTTCTCCAAATACTTGCCTGCTAGATATCTTGATGTGAATCCATTGACCTCCCATTCTTTACTGCAGGTGTGATCCCCCACATAAGTTTTCACCACAAAACTTGTGGTTCTGCTGTCAGGTGCTGCGAATAAATACCATGGACAGTCATCCGAGCAGTGTGCCCTAATTCTTTGTTTATCATTCTTTGCATACTTGATTGCAACTCTATTCTGAATAGCGTACTCTCGAATTGCCCTTCTAAGATCAGCTGCAGTAGGGAACTTCATACCCAATTTGAATATTGGTGCTTTCATGTCCTCTGGCTTGAAAGACCTGAGCTTCACCTTCTTCTTTTTCTTTTTCTTCCCTTTTTCCATAACAACCTCATGTTCTGATTCATTTCCCTCATTCTCTGAAGCTGGCAGTTCTAGCTCATCAGTGTCATAGTCACTATCCCTCTCGTACTGTACTGCTTTATTTTTCTTTGCTCTGAGATCCTTATTGAAGTCATCAACCCACTCCTCAAACAGATTATCATCGCCATTCTTAAAGTCATTGTCTGAGTCAGCCCAATCTTCATAACTACAATCACTATCACTATCATCACTATCACTGTCATTGTTTTTCTGCACTTGTTCTTTAGTTCTCCCTTTTTGTGCCTTGCTCTTGATCCTAGGACTACTCCTAATATAACTCTTTGTACCTCTTTCTTGTGGCTTCACAGGACTCATGATATCAGGCATTGTAGGTGAGCCAATTATGCATATGTCATCCATATTCAGCTCGCTATAAATATCACCATGATCCATGCACAACTTGAAATGCTTGAACTTTGGCACAGCATCAGTCATACTAAGACAGTCTGCATCTCTATCAATAATTCTCAGTCCATTATCCAAATTCATTCCAGGAAGTAACCAGAAACACTGCACTTTACTTGGATCATAGCCAAGCTGCTGCACAAAATCTTTAATCCATAGCGGCGACCAGGTTTCAACCTCACAATGATCAAAGAAATCTGTTTTGCAATCCATGTATTTCTTGTTTGCTCCAAAGCCGAGAAAAACCCCACCATGATTAATCTCTACTGAGAACAGCTCCTCCTTGGGTCCTATTACATGAAAAAAAACAGAGTACATATATACAGCAGCAGTACAATTTCTTTTGCATCACCACTAGTACATATATACATCAGCAGTACAATTTCAAATGGTACTATAGGTGTACATGACGAGCTTATAATGCAAAAAAGGTACCACTATACATAACAAGGCTTCAGTTACAGCAGAGATTATATACTGCAGGAAAAATATTGCCCAAATCACCATACGCACAAGAAGATGCCCAAATCTCCATACGTACAGGAAGATGCCCAACTCTTTTGAAATAGATTTCAGTACAGACAGAAGATTTCAGTACGGGAAGAGAAGCCATATGTACATTCAGACTGAATCGACACAATATCTAAGCTGTAATGCCCAAATCGTGCCAAATCTTGCTACTCTATTGAAATCTCTAAGCCAAAAGGGGGTGCAGCAGGGACTGGGGTTAGGGTTCTTACCATACTCCGGAGGAGGGGTGTTGGGAAGCCGCAGTGATGGAGCCATCGGACCAGCGCCGCGGTCGGATTAGCAGCCCCGACTCCCATCCTGCGCCTCCAATCGCTGGACATCAATCGCGAACGCCGCCGGTCGCCACCATATCGCCGCCTCAGAGAGATTCGTTCGTAGAAGAGAGATGGAGGGTCTGAGAATGAGACGAGCTGAGATTTCAAGGGCTTTCCTGCAAATAAACGCTTCATTGTTTAGCCTGGTGGGCCCCTCTGGTCGATGTGGCACCGGTCCAGGTGACACGTCGGACGGTCAACGCTGCTGGGGCGACCATAGGACCTGCAGTGAACGACTCAAAATAGTTTTGGGACCCAAATCTGCACTTTGATAGTTATAGGACTAAAGTGACACACCTTGGATAGTTATAGGACCTATGATGCATTTTACTCGAGTTAAATGTGCTAGTCATATTCTTCATGATGCTCTCCTTATGTTTCAATTCTTATCTTTTATGTGAGCATCATTGAAATCATCATGCCTCGCTAGGGGCATTAAACGTTAGCGCTTGTTGGGAGGCAACCCAATTTTATTTTTGTTCTTTGATTTTGCTCCTGTTTTGTAATAAATAATCTATCTAGCCTCTGGTTAGATGTAGTTTTATGTTTTAATTAGTGTTTGTGCCAAGTAGAACCAATAGGATCTTCTTGGGTGATAGTTGTCTGATCTTGCTGAAAAAGACAGAAACTTTATGCTCACGAAAATAATTGTTAAAATTCACCAGAACGTGATAAAATGCTAATTCCTTTTGCAGAAGATCCATATACAAATTATCCAGGTCGTCCTAGTATTTCAGAATTGTTGGAGTTCCAAAAGTATTCGAACAAATCAGATTGCTACAGACTGTTCTGTTTTTGACAGATTCTGTTTTCGTGTGTTGTTTGCTTATTTTGATGAATCTATGAGTAGTATCGGAGGGTATGAACCATAGAGAAGTTGGAATACAGTAGATATTACACCAATATAAATAAAGAATGAGTTCACAACAGTACCTTAGTGGTGGTTTTATTTTCTTATACTAATGGAGCTTACGAGTTTTCTGTTGAGTTTTGTGTTGTGAAGTTTTCAAGTTTTGGGTAAAGATTCGATGGACTATGGAATAAGGAGTGGCAAGAGCCTAAGCTTGGGTATGCCCAAGGCACCCCAAGGTAATATTCAAGGACAACCAAGAGCCTAAGCTTGGTGTGACGCCCGGATAATCAAGCTACAGTAAAACTCTGCTAACGATGCCATGTCACCATGATCACTTTAGTTAACCTCGGGTTAGTTCAAATTCAAATTCAAATTCAAGCAAACAATAAAACTTTTCAAATGTCAAAACTAAAATGTTCTAAAAGTGACAAATAAATCATATGTAATATTGGTGGAGGAACCAAGTCTTTATAACATGTTTAAATGCACCAAACTAATTAAATCAGTAGCTAAAACCATTAATTAAATGCCTTTTGTATTTTGTAAAATATTAAACTATATTATTTTGGGATGAAACTTTTTGTGGTTGTGACATATTTGGTAACAACAAATTAGGTGCCATTTTGGTATTTTGCTAAAACAAAATAAAAGAGAAACTAGAAATAAAACAGAAAAGAAAAATAAGTAAAAAGTAAAAGGAAAAAGCAAAGAGAGAGAGAGAGCAACCCCCCTCCCTGGACCGAACCCACCTGGGCCGGCCCACCTAACCCGCCCGAGCCAGCCCAGTGCCCCCTCGCAGCGGTCTCCCCCCCCGCACTGTTCCTCGGTCTCAGACCGCAACAGGGGCGTCGCCGCCGAACCCCCTCGCCGGCCACGCTGCTACAGGCGCCGCGGGGAGGATAAGGACGCC
>NC_057802.1:580348941-580357034 GCF_018294505.1 Triticum aestivum | reverse complement strand
GCCAGCGACGGCCCCCCTGCCTCCTCCGAGAGATCTTTCCCCCCCTTCCCCACGAGCTGCTGCTTGCCCTCGCCGCCTCTCCCATTCCCCACCGCATCCGAGCGCTGCCGTGGCCCTGCCGGCGTAACACACGCGGTCCCCGACAGCACCTCGCCTCTCCTCCGCGCCAAGAAGGACCGCCTCGACCTCCTCTTCCTCCCCGACGAATCACCTGAGCAGGAGCGCCTCTGCATCATCCCCTACGTTGCCGTCTTCCTCCTCTTCTCCGACGAGCTTCGCCGTCGATTCCGCCGCACCGAGCCCTCCTCGAGTAGGCTTGAGCACATCTGCAGGAGCACTGTGAGCCTGCGCTTCTTTCCCCTCTCTCTCCCGAGCTTTCCGACACCCGTAGCCCCGTTCCCGTAGCTCGCCCGAAGAACCTCGCCGCCGACGAGCTCGGCGCTGTGGCCATGGTCGCCTTCACCTGCGGCCGAGCGCCGCATCGTGCTCCTGGGGTTCCTAGTGGCCCAACGCGCGCGTCTGCTGCTCTCGCCGTGCCCCGTAGCCCCCTGTTCGCCGCTCACCGGAAACCCACCACCACCTGCCTCGCCGCCGGCGACGTTCCCGGCCGTCCCCAGCCACGCCACCACCTCCATTCGACGCGGTGTGGACTGGCCGTTCGAATGGGCCAAACCACAGCCCCGGGGATGCCCTGTGGGCGAAACCCGAAGCTCACCCGCGCCGCGCCGCCGCGTTTGGCTCGCCGGAGCCCCTCTCCGGTGCCCTGCAGACGTGGCCGGCCGGGCCCCACCCCTGGCTCACTGCCAGTGGCCCCCACGGGCCCCAGTTGACTGGGTTGACCCAGTCAACTGCTGACTGGGCAGCCCAGTGCCACTGACATGCGGGCCCCGCCGCAAAAATTAAAAAAAAAAGAAAAGAAAAAGAAAAGTGTTTTATAAATAAAAATAATTAGATTAACTAATCTCTCACTGACATATGGGGCCCACCCCTCTAATTAGACTGTTAGTTTAGTTTAAATTAATATTAGACTAACAGAGGCTGACATGTGGGTCCCACTGGACCCACCTGTCTGGTTTGACTGGTCAGCTGACCTGTTGACCTGCTGACGTCAGCATTGCCTCATGCTGACGTCATAATTCATTTTTGCTTAATATAAATAATTCCAGAAATTCAAATAAACTTTGAAAATTCATATCTTTTAAACCGTAACTCGGATGAAAATGTTTTCTATATGAAAGTTGCTCAGAACGACGAGACGAATCCAAATACGTAATCCGTTCATCCACCACACCTCCCTAACCTGTCGAACTAGCAACTTTCCCCCTCCGGTCCGTCTGTCCGAAAACGCGAAACATCGGGAATACCTCCCGGATGTTCCCCCCCTTCACCGGTACCACCTACTGTCGCGTTAGGACAGCCCTAGCACCGCTCATTGTCATGTCACGCATCGTCGTGCTTATGTTTGCATTGTATTTACTGTTTCTTCCCCCTCTTCTCTCCGGTAGACTACGAGACCGACACTGCTGCTGCCCAGTTCGACTACGGAGTCGACGACCCCTCCTACTTGCCAGGGCAACCAGGCAAGCCCCCCCTTGATCACCAGATATCGCCTACTCTACTCTCTACTACTTGCATTAGAGTAGTGTAGCATGTTACTGCTTTCGATTATTCCTATTCTGTTGCATAGCCTGTCATTGTTGCTACAGTTGTTTCCCTTACCTGCTATCCTACTGCTTAGTATAGGATGCTAGTGTTCCATCAGTGGCCCTACACTCTTGTCCATCTGCCATGCTATACTACTGGGCCGTGATCACTTCGGGAGGTGATCACGGGTATATATTATAGACATTATATACATGACACATGTGGTGACTAAAGTCGGGTCGGCTCGTTGAGTACCCGCAAGTGATTCTGATGAGGGGGCTGAAAGGACAGGTGGCTCCATCCCGGTAGAGGTGGGCCTGGGTTCCTGACGGCCCCCGACTGTTACTTTATGGCGGAGCGACAGGGCAGGTTGAGACCACCTAGGAGAGAGGTGGGCCTGGCCCTGGTCGGCGTTCGCAGATACTTAACACGCTTAACGAGATCTTGGTATTTGATCTGAGTCTGGCCATTTGGTCTATACGCACTAACCATCTACGTGGGAGTAGTTATGGGTATCCCGACGTCGAGGTATCAGCCGAAGCTCTTTTGACGTCAGCAACTGAGTGGCGCGCGCCGCATTGGACCGTAAGCTCGCGCTTGTATTAAGGGGGCTAGCTCTGCTTCCGGCCGCGTACGCAACGTGCAGGTGTGCATAGGGCGATGGGCCCAGACCCCTGCGCGCATAAGTTTAGACCGGCGTACTGACCTCTCTGTTGAGCCTAGGTGGGGCTGCGACGTGTTGATCTTACGAGGCCGGGCATGACCCAGAAAAGTGTGTCCGGCCAAATGGGATCGAGCGTGTTGGGTTATGTGGTGCACCCCTGCAGGGAAGTTTATCTATTCGAATAGCCGTGTCCCTCGGTAAAAGGACGACCCGGAGTTGTACCTTGAGCTTATGACAACTAGAACTGGATACTGAATAAAATACACCCTTCCAAGTGCCAGATACAACCCGGTGATCGCTCTCTAACAGGGCGACGAGGAGGGGATTGCCGGGTAGGATTATGCTATACGATGCTACTTGGAGGACTTCAATCTACTCTCTTCTACTTGCTGCAAGATGAAGATGGCCAGAAGCGTAGTCTTCGACAGGATTAGCTATCCCCCTCTTATTCCGGCATTCTGCAGTCCAGTCCACTGATATGGCCCTTTACACATATACCCATGCATATGTAGTGTAGCTCCTTGCTTGCGAGTACTTTGGATGAGTACTCACGGTTGCTTTTCTCCCTCTTTTTCCCCTTTGTATACCTGATGGTCGCAACCAGATGCTGGAGTCCAGGAGCTAGAGATCCCGAGGATGATTCTACATGGAGTTCGGCTTCGAGGAGTAGTTAGGAGGTCCCAGGCAGGAGGCCTTGCCTTTTCGATCGTTGCTACTTTTGTGCTAGCCTTCTTAAGGCAAACTTGTTTAACTTATGTCTGTACTCAGATATTGTTGCTTCCGCTGACTCGTCTGTGATCGAGCACTTGTATTCGAGCCCTCGAGGCCCCTGGCTTGTATTATGATGCTTGTATGACTTATTTATGTTTTAGAGTTGTGTTGTGATATCTTCCCGTGAGTCCCTAATCTTGATCGTACACATTTGCGTGCATGATTAGTGTACGGTCAAATCGGGGGCGTCACAAGTTGGTATCAGAGCCAACTGCCTGTAGGAATCCCCCTTTCCAACTCCTTGGCCGAAGTCGAGTCTAGTCAGTGAAAACTGTTTTACTAACATGGTTGTGTGGCTTACGGGCCCACGTCGCCATTGGGTGGTAGTAGGATCTTTTACTCCTCGACCTTTACTCTGGGACTCTGACATCTCTTCTATTCGGGTTAAGTGAATTTTGCTAAATCTAACATTAGGATCTCGTTATCACTTTCACCCGGAGAGCCCCTTATTACTGATGATCGTCTGCTGCACGTGAAGACCCTGAAGATACTCTCCGCTGATAACCCGAGAACTTGTGTTCATCGCTTTTGCAATTCCCTTTCATCGATAAACTCCTATGGATAACCACGTATACTCGCCATTCATACAATATTTCCCAGTTGATCTTGTTATTGCAAGATACCCCGAAATTCTCTCTGTTGTTCCGAGAATCCTTTGAGCTTACTGCCTTGCTGTTCTTTGTCACCTGAATACCCCTACGGATAATTCTCGCACTTACCGAGTATCCGGTCATCCCCAGTTGATTCAAGTATTTCACAAAAGTGTTCAAAATATCATTCGGTCTTCCGAAAATCTTCAGGAGCCTGTTGCTCTTGAAATTCTTGCTTACTAGCATTATGATTAATCCCATAAACCTCGAAATCTTATTGGCACCCTTTGTCATTATCTTTTTGAGTCCATTGATTCAATATGTTGCGAATGCTCGCAATCCTCAATCAGATCCTAGAATTCATCCTTCCGGCTCAGACATCTTTAACATGAGCTGGATCTCGACCAATCAAATCGTCATCGATTGTACCCCTAAGGCTATTCAACTTATCCATCCCTAATCAGAGCATTGCTTCTGATCCCTTGTCTTGGAATTCATAATTCCTTTGCATTTGAGCTTTTGAGTTAGTCAGTTGTTTCTATAATCAGATCTCCTTACATTCTTCTTCCTCTGGTTGAGTACTGATGCTCACATCAGATCCCTTGGGGACCACCAGACCCTTTTGTCGGATTTTATCCGACAATGTCCTCCATATTAAATAAGCTGGTGAGCTTTTCCTCGGATACATGATGCCTTTGGTAAATTGTATCCTCTGCTTTGCGAACCATGCTCTACTTTCGAGCTTGTATTATTTACTCCGAAGTTTGTGGTATATGTTCCTAAGATGCCCTGATGGGTTGAACCTATGCCTTCCGTAATATGTGTGAACTCAGAAGTTTTCACGAGTCAAACTCTCCTAGTATTTTGCCAGTTAAAATTTCAACACTACAACTTCTTTGAAAAATGAGGAGTGAATGAAAGGTTATGCATTGGAGAAGTGGGAGTCGACCTTGAACCTTTGTGTTCATGCCTGTGGACACGATGTAGATCCTATCATGGAAGCTCCTTATAATAATAACTATTTCCCTGGTATAATATCATCTGGTATCGGTGAATTGATCCTTTGCGATCGTGGTTTCGACCATGTTCTCCTTTAAATACCATTTCCTATGCAAGTTTAAAGTAATTGTCTTCTATAGAGCCATACCCCAATCCATCCTCTACTTTGACCTGTCGTCGAGTATTACCCCCTGGTATCTCGAGATTATCATGGAACTGCATAACTTCTTATGAGTTTTCATCAAGTGCTACATTCTCACTGATTCCAATTTTCCACGGGCTCTGAGTTATTAGTCACTCGAGAACACCGATAAGTGAATCGATTCCGCACTCCGATTCAATAACTCTAAGTAATTCTTGTTGCTTACGAGTTTAATAATCCTTCAAGTCATTCCTAGCCTTATCGGCTATATCATTATCGTGCAAACTTTTTAACTGTGCTACCCGGTCCTTCCCGGAACACAACTTTCGATGATGAGCTAAGCTTACGTCGATCTTCCTCGTCATATTAGTTTGCCTTGAACAACAAGCTTGATTTCAAGTTTGTGTCGTACCCTTGGTTCCATTAACCTATCGCTTTCATCATTCCTTTGACTTGATGTCATCATCGATCAATTACATCTTCTTGAAAACCTCTCGACAATTTGTCGTGATCATTGTCAAACAATTTGATTTCTTCCAAGATATCTATCGAATTCTGGATGAGAAATACCATCCTTGCCCTCGATGATTTGTTTTATCATCGACCATTTTATTGCCTTCCATTCAACACAAACTTGTTCGTGTTTTGTGTTGTACCTTGATTTCCTTGCTATCTAGCTTATGATATGTTCTACCCTGGAGTATTACCATCTTTTATGTCAGGAATGTCGTAAGAATCTCACCACCTCGTATGACATCTTGGTACAGTGATACTTCTCCCCATCACCATTCTTTCTTGGTCCCCGTGTTGTTTCTAAAAGGAATACCGACCAATGGTCTGTGATGTGTAAATTCTAAACTTCTAGCAACCCTATTGCTTTGAAGTTATTGGTCTATAGTTTCATTCTACGTCTATGGCTTAATGAATCATCATTCGGACATTGTTTGTGCTACCTAGCCCATATTTCGGGTGCACATTTCAACCAATGTTTAACTGTGTATGTTTTCCTTGAGCATACATCATTAAGTCATTCGATATAGCTAATGTTATCTCCTTGTTCACATAGTGATGGAAATCCATCTTTTGGGGATCTCAATGGAGTGTCGCTGAGTCAATCAGTCACCTCCTCACCTCTCCTTGATGTAATGATGAACCCTTGTCCGGAACTCGCTCCCATAGTTCATCTCCCGAGAATCTCCGATGTCGTTTCGACAATTTGTGTTGCACCTTTCTTCTCAGGCATCCTGAGTCTGAGTTACCCTGACACCAATCAGATCTGAATCTCAGTCAGATATGATGGTTGGAACATATTTCCAAGAGTTATAACATTGGCCTATTTATGACCCGGTAAGGTGACGATACCCAGCACCCCTGGCGGGAGGACCTATTGTTATAAGCTTTCCTTTCAGCAAGGTTATCTATTCTTCCATGAGGAAATTGTAAGACTTATTCTATAAGTTGTTCCTGATGGATCCTTTTTGTTTCCAAATTCTGATCTTCACCTGTTGACCATGTCAATGCTATCTCAAAGCATGTCTATGGTACTCCGATTTTCAACAGGAACATTTGAAGCCCAATGCTAAATGTTTCCTGCTCAATTATCCAAACACCATTGTATGGGTAATGTCATGAAATTTTCTCTCCCGTACCTAAAGAGTTTTCTACATTATATCATGTCATGGATATCGTGCTCTGCTTGTCCTTGAAAAGGATATAACCTTGAAATATGTGTTTAAACACATTTCCCTTTCCATTCTTCTGTTTAATCTGATAATCATATTTTCCTTTCCATTGCTTGGTTTAACCTTTCTGGTGGACTATATGATCTAAGCAGTAATATTCTCCTGCTTAGGTAAACACCTCGGTGTACAACTCTGTCAGTAAGACCCTGTTATTATTGTTGGTGACATTTCGGTAACCACCAATGGACGAGAACTTTGCCTAATGGTCCGCCTCGTTTCAACGAGCAGGAAAATGGTTCTCTTCGTCCCTCGCCCTTGGTACCGACGATGTTGCTGACATATAACTGACAGGCTACCCTCTGCCATGCCTTGCTATCATGATCGTGCAAGATGTCACCGCCCTTCCTACTTTTAACCCACATGGTGGGCCCATAACCCACAGTTCCACAGGATCGAAACCTGACTCTTATGTACACCCCCTGTTTCCAAGGTTGTTCCTCGCACCTGGCCTCGTATGTAATTCACGAGCCACCTTCAGGTCTGATATCGGACACAATACTTATTCCCGTTGCTTTGACCCTTTCACGCCCTATAACAGGCATCGAACGATTGCCTGCCCGCTCGAAACTTCCCAGGTTACCTCCTTACTTTGCTCTCGATATTTTCTTAAGTTTCGATTCGAGGGTTACCTTTCGCCACCTTCCTCGATGCTGTCGACCCGATAGACAACCTTGTCGAGGCCCGTTCTCCCAGAATGCCCACCCCTTATTCTTTCGTAAGTACGATGGAGTTCCTGAAGAAAGGACGCCGACTTCATCATGATGACCGAAGCAGAGAAATGAAGACATCAATGTATTGGACCAGCCTCTTCCAGAAGTGCAAGCCAGGATGAGAAGACCCGCTAGATTCGTTACCAAACCTTCCCCCCTTACTCCCCTCTTAAATCTCGGGACGAGATTTCTTGTAGTGGAGGAGAATTGTGACGCCCGGATAATCAAGCTACAGTAAAACTCTGCTAACGATGCCATGTCACCATGATCACTTTAGTTAACCTCGGGTTAGTTCAAATTCAAATTCAAATTCAAGCAAACAATAAAACTTTTCAAATGTCAAAACTAAAATGTTCTAAAAGTGACAAATAAATCATATGTAATATTGGTGGAGGAACCAAGTCTTTATAAAATGTTTAAATGCACCAAACTAATTAAATCAGTAGCTAAAACCATTAATTAAATGCCTTTTGTATTTTGTAAAATATTAAACTATATTATTTTGGGATGAAACTTTTTGTGGTTGTGACATATTTGGTAACAACAAATTAGGTGCCATTTTGGTATTTTGCTAAAACAAAATAAAAGAGAAACTAGAAATAAAACAGAAAAGAAAAATAAGTAAAAAGTAAAAGGAAAAAGCAAAGAGAGAGAGAGCAACCCCCCTCCCTGGACCGAACCCACCTGGGCCGGCCCACCTAACCCGCCCGAGCCAGCCCAGTGCCCCCTCGCAGCGGTCTCCCCCCCCGCCCTGTTCCTCGGTCTCAGACCGCAACAGGGGCGTCGCCGCCGAACCGCCTCGCCGGCCACGCTGCTACAGGCGCCGCGGGG
>NC_057802.1:580347996-580348931 GCF_018294505.1 Triticum aestivum | reverse complement strand
CCCACGCCGCCACATCGCCGAGGGGATAAGGACGCCAGCGACGGCCCCCCTGCCTCCTCCGAGAGATCTTTTCCCCCCCTTCCCCACGAGCTGCTGCTTGCCCTCGCCGCCTCTCCCATTCCCCACCGCATCCGAGCGCTGCCGTGGCCATGCCGGCGTAACACACGCGGTCCCTGACACCGCCTCGCCTCTCCTCCGCGCCAAGAAGGACCGCCTCGACCTCCTCTTCCTCCCCGACGAATCACCCGAGCAGGAGCGCCTCTGCATCATCCCCTACGTTGTCGTCTTCCTCCTCTTCTCCGACGAGCTTCGCCGTCGATTCCGCCGCACCGAGCCCTCCTCGAGCAGGCTTGAGCACATCTGCAGGAGCACTGTGAGCCTGCGCTTCTTTCCCCTCTCTCTCCCGAGCTTTCCGACGCCCGTAGCCCCGTTCCCGTAGCTCGCCCGAAGAACCTCGCCGCCGACGAGCTCGGCGCCGTGGCCATGGTCGCCTTCACCTGCGGCCGAGCGCCGCATCGTGCTCCTGGGGTTCCTAGTGGCCCAACGCGCGCGTCTGCTGCTCTCGCCGTGCCCCGTAGCCCCCTGTTCGCCACTCACCGGAAACCCACCACCACCTGCCTCGCCGCCGGCGACGTTACCGGCCGTCCCCAGCCACGCCACCACCTCCATTCGACGCGGTGTGGACTGGCCGTTCGAATGGGCCAAACCACAGCCCCGGGGATGCCCTGTGGGCGAAACCCGAAGCTCACCCGCGCCGCGCCGCCGCATTGGAGCTCGCCGGAGCCCCTCTCCGGTGCCCTGCCGACGTGGCCGGCCGGGCCCCACCCCTGGCTCACTGCCAGTGGCCCCCACGGGCCCCAGTTGACTGGGTTGACCCAGTCAACTGCTGACTGGGCAGCCCAGTGCCACTGACATGCGGGCCCCGCCGCAAAAAT
>NC_057802.1:580314058-580347986 GCF_018294505.1 Triticum aestivum | reverse complement strand
ACGAGCTGCTGCTTGCCCTCGCCGCCTCTCCCATTCCCCACCGCATCCGAGCGCTGCCGTGGCCCTGCCGGCGTAACACACGCGGTCCCCGACACCGCCTCGCCTCTCCTTCGCGCCAAGAAGGACCGCCTCGACCTCCTCTTCCTCCCCGACGAATCACCTGAGCAGGAGCGCCTCTGCATCATCCCCTACGTTGCCGTCTTCCTCCTCTTCTCCGACGAGCTTCGCCGTCGATTCCGCCGCACCGAGCCCTCCTCGAGCAGGCTTGAGCACATCTGCAGGAGCACTGTGAGCCTGCGCTTCTTTCCCCTCTCTCTCCCGAACTTTCCGACGCCCGTAGCCCCGTTCCCGTAGCTCGCCCGAAGAACCTCGCCGCCGACGAGCTCGGCGCCGTGGCCATGGTCGCCTTCACCTGCGGCCAAGCGCCGCATCGTGCTCCTGGGGTTCCTAGTGGCCCAACGCGCGCGTCTGCTGCTCTCGCCGTGCCCCGTAGCCCCCTGTTCGCCGCTCACCGGAAACCCACCACCACCTGCCTCGCCGCCGGCGACGTTCCCGGCCGTCCCCAGCCACCCCACCACCTCCATTCGACGCGGTGTGGACTGGCCGTTCGAATGGGCCAAACCACAGCCCCGGGGATGCCCTGTGGGCGAAACCCGAAGCTTACCCGCGCCGCGCCGCCGCGTTTGGCTTGCCGGAGCCCCTCTCCGGTGCCCTGCCGACGTGGCCGGCCGGGCCCCACCCCTGGCTCACTGCCAAGGGCCCCCACGGGCCCCAGTTGACTGGGTTGACCCAGTCAACTGCTGACTGGGCAGCCCAGTGCCACTGACATGCGGGCCCCGCCGCAAAAATTAAAAAGAAAAAGAAAAGTGTTTTATAAATAAAAATAATTAGATTAACTAATCTCTCACTGACATATGGGGCCCACCCCTCTAATTAGACTGTTAGTTTAGTTTAAATAAATATTAGACTAACAGAGGCTGACATGTGGGTCCCACTGGACCCACCTGTCTGGTTTGACTGGTCAGCTGACCTGTTGACCTGCTGACGTCAGCATTGCCTCATGCTGACGTCATAATTCATTTTTGCTTAATATAAATAATTCCAGAAATTCAAATAAACTTTGAAAATTCATATCTTTTAAACCGTAACTCGGATGAAAATGTTTTCTATATGAAAGTTGCTCAGAACGACAAGACGAATCCAAATACGCACACCGTTCATCCACCACACCTCTCTAACCTATCGAACTAGCAACTTTCCCCCTCCGGTCCGTCTGTCCGAAAACGCGAAACATCGGGAATACCTCCCGGATGTTCCCCCCCCTTCACCGGTACCACCTACTGTCGCGTTAGGACACCCCTAGCACCGCTCATTGTCATGTCACGCATCGTCGTGCATATGTTTGCATTGTATTTACTGTTTCTTCCCCCTCTTCTCTCCGGTAGACTACGAGACCGACACTGCTGCTGCCCAGTTCGACTACAGAGTCGACGACCCCTCCTACTTGCCAGGGCAACCAGGCAAGCCCCCCCCCCCTTGATCACCAGATATCGCCTACTCTACTCTCTACTACTTGCATTAGAGTAGTGTAGCATGTTACTGCTTTCGATTATTTCTATTCTGTTGCATAGCCTGTCATTGTTGCTACAGTTGTTTCCCTTACCTGCTATCCTACTGCTTAGTATAGGATGCTAGTGTTCCATCAGTGGCCCTACACTCTTGTCCGTCTGCCATGCTATACTACTGGGCCGTGATCACTTCGGGAGGTGATCACGGGTATATATTATAGACATTATATACATGACACATGTGGTGACTAAAGTCGGGTCGGCTCGTTGAGTACCCGCAAGTGATTCTGATGAGGGGGCTGAAAGGACAGGTGGCTCCATCCCGGTAGAGGTGGGCCTGGGTTCCTGACGGCCCCCGACTGTTACTTTATGGCGGAGCGACAGGGCAGGTTGAGACCACCTAGGAGAGAGGTGGGCCTGGCCCTGGTCGGCGTTCGCAGATACTTAACACGCTTAACGAGATCTTGGTATTTGATCTGAGTCTGGCCATTTGGTCTATACGCACTAACCATCTACGTGGGAGTAGTTATGGGTATCCCGACGTCGAGGTATCAGCCGAAGCTCTTTTGACGTCAGCAACTGAGTGGCGCGCGCCGCATTGGACCGTAAGCTCGCGCTTGTATTAAGGGGGCTAGGTCTGCTTCCGGCCGCGTACGCAACGTGCAGGTGTGCATAGGGCGATGGGCCCATACCCCTGCGCGCATAGGTTTAGACCGGCGTGCTAACCTCTCTGTTGAGCCTAGGTGGGGCTGCGACGTGTTGATCTTACGAGGCCGGGCATGACCCAGAAAAGTGTGTCCGGCCAAATGGGATCGAGCGTGTTGGGTTATGTGGTGCACCCCTGTAGGGAAGTTTATCTATTCGAATAGCCGTGTCCCTCGGTAAAAGGACGACCCGGAGTTGTACCTTGAGCTTATGACAACTAGAACTGGATACTGAATAAAATACACCCTTCCAAGTGCCAGATACAACCCGGTGATCGCTCTCTAACAGGGCGACGAGGAGGGGATTGCCGGGTAGGATTATGCTATACGATGCTACTTGGAGGACTTCAATCTACTCTCTTCTACTTGCTGCAAGATGAAGATGGCCAGAAGCATAGTCTTCGACAGGATTAGCTATCCCCCTCTTATTCCGGCATTCTGCAGTCCAGTCCACTGATATGGCCCTTTACACATATACCCATGCATATGTAGTGTAGCTCCTTGCTTGCGAGTACTTTGGATGAGTACTCACGGTTGCTTTTCTCCCTCTTTTTCCCCTTTGTATACCTGATGGTCGCAACCAGATGCTGGAGTCCAGGAGCTAGAGACCCCGAGGATGATTCTACATGGAGTTCGGCTTCGAGGAGTAGTTAGGAGGTCCCAGGCAGGAGGCCTTGCCTTTTCGATCGTTGCTACTTTTGTGCTAGCCTTCTTAAGGCAAACTTGTTTAACTTATGTCTGTACTCAGATATTGTTGCTTCCGCTGACTCGTCTGTGATCGAGCACTTGTATTCGAGCCCTCGAGGCCCCTGGCTTGTATTATGATGCTTGTATGACTTATTTATGTTTTAGAGTTGTGTTGTGATATCTTCCCGTGAGTCCCTAATCTTGATCGTACACATTTGCGTGCATGATTAGTGTACGGTCAGATCGGGGGCGTCACACTTGGGGATGCCCCGGATGGCATCCCCTCTTTCGTCTCCGTTCATCGGTAACTTTACTTGGAGCTACATTTTTATTCACCACATGATATGTGTTTTGCTTGGAGCGTCATTTTATTTTATTTTGTTTTGCTTGCTGTTTGAATAAAATACCAAGATCTGAAATTCTTAAATTTTAGAGAGTCTTCACATAGTTGCATAATTATTCGACTACTCATTGATCTTCACTTATATCTTTTGGAGTAGTTTGTCATTTTCTCTAGTGCTTCACTTATACCTTCTTAGGGCATGGTGGTAGTTTTATTTTATAGAAAATTATTGATCTCTCATGCTTCACTTATATTATTTTGAGAGTCTTTTAGAACAGCATGGTAGTTTGCTTTGGTTATGAATTTAGTCCTAATATGATGGGCATCTAAGAGGGATATAATAAAAACTTTCATATAAAGTGCGTTGAATACTATGAGAAGTTTGATGCTTGATGATTGTTTTGATACATGAGGATGGTGATATTAGAGTCGTGCTAGTTGAGTAATTGTGAAATTGAGAAATACTTGTGTTGAGGTTTGCAAGTCCCATAGCATGCACGTATGGTAACCGTTGTGTAACAAATTTGAAGCATGAGGTGTTTCTTTGATTGCCTTCCTTATGAGTGGCGGTCGGGGACGAGCGATGGTCTTTTCCTACCAATCTATCCCCCTAGGAGCATGCACGTAGTGCTTGGTTTTGATGACTTGTAGATTTTTGCAATAAGTATGTGAGTTCTTTATGACTAATGTTGAGTCCATGGATTATACGCACTCTCACCCTTCCATCATTGCTAGCCTCTTCGGTATCGTGCATTGCCCTTTCTCACCTTGAGAGTTGGTGCAAACTTCGCCGGTGCATATCCAACCCCCATGATATGATACGCTCTATCACACATAAACCTCCTTATATCTTCCTCAAAACAGCCACCATACCTACCTATTATGGCATTCCCATAGCCATTCCAAGATATATTGCCATGCAACTTTCCACCGTTCCATTTATTATGACACTTCGTCATTGTCATATTGCCTTGCATGATCATGTAGTTGACATCGTATATGTGGCAAAGCCACCATGCATATTTTCATACATGTCACTCTTGTTTCATTGCCCATTCCGGTACACCGCCGGAGGCATTCATATAGAGTCATACTTTGTTCTAGTATCGAGTTGTAAATAAATAGAAGTGTGATGATCATCATTAATAGAGCATTGTCCCGAAAAAAAAGAAAAAAGGAAAAAAAATGGGCCAAAAAAAGAAAGGCCAATAAAAAAAAGGCCAAAAAAGAAGAGAAATAAAAGGGATAATGCTACTATCCCTTTTCCACACTTGTGCTTCAAAGTAGCACCATGATCTTCATGATAGAGAGTCTCTTATAGTGTCACTTTCATATACTAGTGGGAATTTTTCATTATAGAACTTGACTTGTATATTCCAACAATGGGCTTCCTCAAATGCCCTAGGTCTTCGTGAGCAAGCAAGCTGGATGCACACCCACTTAGTTTCTTTTGTTGAGCTTTCATACATTTATAGCTCTAGTGCATCCGTTGCATGGCAATCCCTACTCCTCGCATTGACATCAATTGATGGGCATCTCCATAGCCCGTTGATTAGCCGCGTCAATGTGAGACTTTCTCCCTTTTTGTCTTCTCCACACAACCTCCATCATCATATTCTATTCCACCCATAGTGCTATGTCCATGGCTCGCGCTCATGTATTGCGTGAAAGTTGAAAAAGTTTGTGAATACTAAAGTATGAAACAATTGCTTGGCTTGTCATCGGGGTTGTGCATGATGAGAGCATTTTGTGTGACGAAAATGAAGCATCGCCAAACTATATGATTTTGTAGGGATGAGCTTTCTTTGGCTATGTTATTTTGAGAAGACATAATTGCTTGGTTAGTATGCTTGAAGTATTATTATTTTTATGTCAATATTAAACTTTTGTCTTGAATCTTTCGGATCTGAACATTCATGCCACAATAAAGAAAATTACATTGAAAATTATCTTAGGTAGCATTCCACATCAAAAATTCTGTTTTTATCATTTACCTACTCGGGGACGAGCAGGAATTAAGCTTGGGGATGCTTGATACGTCTCCGACGTATCTATAATTTTTGATTGTTCCATGCTATTATATTATCCATCTAGGATGTTTTATATGCATTTATATGCTATTTTATATGATTTTTGGGACTAACCTATTAACCTAGAGCTAGTGCCAGTTTCTGTTTTTCCTTGTTTTTGAGTATCGCAGAAAAGGAAAACCAAACGGAGTCCAATTGACCTGAAACTTCACGGAGATTATTTTTGAACCAGAAGAAGCCCACAGAGTATCGGAGATGGGCCAGGCGAGTCCCGAGGCACCAACGAGGGTGGGGGCGCGCCCTACCCCCCTGGGCGCGCCCCCCTACCTTGTGGCCGCCTCGGAGACCCCCCTGACTTGTTCCCGACACCAAAACCTCTTATATATGCCCAAACTTACAGAACATAACCTAGATCGGGAGTTCCGTCGCCGCAAGCCTCTGTAGCCACCAAAAACCAATCGGGACCCTGTTCCGGCACCCTGCCGGAGGGGGGATCCCTCACCGGTGGCCATCTTCATCTTCCCGGCGCTCTCCATGACGAGGAGGGAGTAGTTCACCCTCGGGGCTGAGGGTATGTACCAGTAGCTATGTGTTTGATCTCTCTCTCTCTCTCTCTCGTGTGCTTGATTTGGCACGATCTTGATGTATCGCGAGCTTTGCTATTATAGTTGGATCTTATGATGTTTCTCCCCCTCTACTCTCTTGTAATGGATTGAGTTTTCCCTTTGAAGTTATCTTATCGGACTGAGTCTTTAAGGATTTGAGAATACTTGATGTATGTCTTTCATGTGCTTATCTGTGGTGACAATGGGATATTCACGTGATCTACTTGATGTGTGTTTCATGTTCAATGTACATAAATGGGTCAAAGCATGCACACAGTTGCCGTATGCAAAGCGTGTGTGATGTCAGACACTATCACATACGGTGCGGGAAAACTAAATGTGTGTGATTGTCTACCTATCATACACGGTTTATAATCATGAACTGTTTGTGATGTGCCAGGCATTGTAAAACTCCCGTGCCTGGAATCTGCCTGGAAAGCTCACGTGCCTAGAATCTGCCTGGTTTTAGGTAAAACCACAAAACTCTGACTGCGATGGCAATGCGAGCACAAACGAGTAGCAAGGATGAAGCATTTGGGATATTCGAGATATTGGAAACGGTTATATAGGGACAACTGTATGCATCAAGGCTCCCCATCCCCAGCGGTTTCTGGGTCGTGTGGGAAGGACCCCCTATCACCCACACTCACTTGGTGACGATCCAAATGCCATCGCGGAAAGGGGTTAAAAACCGTTTGTATAGCACCGACGCGTACCAGTGGTTGGTGGTAAGCAGTATGACTATCACGGCCCACAACTCTTTGCATTCTACTCGTGCATATCATCTACGCATAGACCTGGCTCTGATGCCACTGTTGGGAAACGTTGCAAGGAAAACAAAAAAATTCTACGCTCACGCAATGATCTATCCATGGAGATGCATAGCAACGAGGGGGAGAGTGTGTGTACGTACCCTCGTAGACCGTAAGCGGAAGCGTTAAACAACGCGGTTGATGTAGTCGAACTTCTTCGTGTTCCAACTGATCAAGCACCAAACGCACGGCACCTCCATGTTCTGCACACGTTCATCTCGGGACGTCCTCCGGCATCTTGATCCAGCAAGACTGCGAGGTAGTAGATGAGTTTCATTAGCATGACGACGTGGTGACGGCGATGGTGAAGTGATCTCTGCTGGGCTTCGCCTAAGCACTACGAGAATATGACAGGGGGTGTAAACGGTGGAGGGAGGCGCCGCACACGGCTAGGCAATTGTCTGTTGTGCGCTAGATGCGCCCCTCCCACATATATATAGGTGGGAGGGAGGAAGGAGCATCCAAAGGAGGCGCCGAAGTAGGAGGAACCCTACTTGGGGTCCCTCACAAGCCGCGCCCCCTTTCCTTATTTGGAATGCGGGGAAAGGCAGGGGAGGGTGGCACTGAAGGAAATATGCCCTAGAGGCAATAATAAAGTTGTTATTTATATTTCCTTATATCATGATAAATGTTTATTATTCATGCTAGAATTGTATTAACCGGAAACTTAGTACATGTGTGAATATATAGACAAACTAAGTGTCACTAGTATGCCTCTACTTGACTAGCTTGTTGAATCAAAGATGGTTATGTTTCCTAGCCATAGACATGAGTTGTCATTTGATTAACGGGATAACATCATTAGAGAATGATGTGATTGACTTGACCCATTCCGTTAGCTTAGCATTTGATTGTTTAGTATATTGCTATTGCTTTCTTCATGACTTATACATGTTCCTATGAGTATGAGATTGTGCAACTCCCAAATACCGGAGGAACACTTTGTGTGCTACCAAACGTCACAACGTAATTGGGTGATTATAAAGGTGCTCTACAGGTGTCTCCGATGGTACTTGTTGAGTTGTCATAGATCGAGATTAGGATTTGTCACTCCGATTGTCGGAGAGGTATCTCTGGGCCCTCTCGGTAATGCACATCGCTATAAGCCTTGCAAGCAATGTGACTAATGAGTTAGTTGTGGGATGATGCATTACGAAACGAGTAAAGAGACTTTCCGGTAACGAGATTGAGCTAGGTATTGAGATACCGACGATCGAATCTCGGGCAAGTAACATACCGATGACAAAGGGAACAACGTATGTTGTTATGCGGTTTGACCGATAAAGATCTTCGTAGAATATGTAGGAACCAATATGAGCATCCAGGTTCCGCTATTGGTTATTGTCCGGAGACGTGTCTCGGTCATGTCTACATAGTTCTCGAACCCGTAGGGTCCGCACGCTTAAAGTTCTGTGACGATCGGTATTATGAGTTTATGTGATTTGATGTACCGAAGGTAGTTCGGAGTCCCGGATGAGATCAGGGACATGACGAGGAGTCTCGAAATGGTCGAGACATAAAGATCGATATATTTGACGACTATATTCAGACATGGGAAAGGTTCCGAGTGATTCGGGTATTTTTCGGGGTACCGGGGAGTTACGGGAATACGAGGAAGAAGTAATGGGCCTCATGGGCCCAGTGATGGAAGAGAGGAGGTAGGGCGCGCGGCCCCCCTAGCCCAAACCGAATTGGACTAGGGTGCCGGCGCCCTTTTCCTCCTTTCCCCCCTCTCCTTCCTTCTCCCTCTCCTCCTTCCTTTCCTCCTCCTAGTAGGAGTAGGAAAGGGGAGTCCTACTCCTACTAGGAGGAGGACTCCTCCTCCTGGCGTGCCCTACAGGGGCCGTCCGGCCTCCCCCTTTGCTCCTTTATATACGGGGGCAGGGGGTACCCTAGAACACACAAGTTGATCATTGATCTCTCATAGCCGTGTGCGGTGCCCGCCTCCACCATAATCCACCTCGATCATATCGTAGTGGTGCTTAGGCGAAGCCCTGCGTCGGTAGCTTCATCAACATAGTCCCCACGCCGTCGTGCTGACGAAACTCTCCCTCGAGCTCTACTGGATCGTGAGTTCGCGGGACGTCACCGAGCTGAACGTGTGCTGAACGCGGAGGTGCCGTACGTTCGGTACTGAGGATCGGTCGATCGTGAAGACGTACGACTACATCAACCGCGTTGTCATAACGCTTCCGCTTAACGGTCTACGAGGGTATGTGAACAACACTCTCCCCTCTCGTTGCTATGCATCACCATGATCTTGCGTGTGCGTAGGAATTTTTTTGAAATTACTACGTTTCCCAACAGTGGCATCCGAGCCAGGTTTATGCGTAGATGTTCTATGCACGAGTAGAACACAAGTGAGTTATGAACGATACAAGTCATACTGCTTACCAGCATGTCATACTTTGGTTCGGCGGTATTGTTGGATGAAGCGGCCCGGACCGACATTACGCGTACGCTTACGCGAGACTGGTTCTACCGACGTGCTTTGCACACACGTGGCTGGCGGGTGTCAGTTTCTCCAACTTTAGTTGAACCGAGTGTGGCTACGCCCGGTCCTTGAGAAGGTTAAAACAGCACTAACTTGACGTATTATCGTTGTGGTTTTGATGCGTAGGCAAGAACGGTTCTTGCTCAGCCCATAGCAGCGACGTAAAACTTGCAACAACAAAGTAGAGGACGTCTAACTTGTTTTTGCAGGGCATGTTGTGATGTGATATGGTCAAGACATGATGCTATATTTTATTGTATGAGATGATCATGTTTTGTAACGGAGTTATCGGCAACTGGCAGGAGCCATATGGTTGTCGCTTTACTGTATGCAATGCAATCGCCCTATAGTTCCTTTACTTTATCACTAAGCGGTAGCGATAGTCATAGAAGCAATAGTTGGCGAGACGACAACGATGCTACGATGGAGATCAAGGTGTCGCGCCGGTGACGATGGTGATCATGACGGAGCTTTGGAGATGGAGATCAAAGGCACAAGATGATGATGGCCATATCATATCACTTATATTAATTGCATGTGATGTTTATCCTTTATGCATCTTATTCTGCCTTGATTGACGGTAGCATTATAAGATGATCTCTCACTAAATTTCAAGGTATAAGTGTTCTCCTGAGTATGCACCGTTGCGAAAGTTCGTCGTGCCGAGACACCACGTGATGATCGGGTGTGATAAGCTCTATGTTCAAATACAATGGGTGTAAGCCAGTTTTGCACATGCAGAATACTCGGGTTAAACTTGACGAGCCTAGCATATGCAGATATGGCCTCGGAACACTGGAGACCAAAAGGTCAAGCGTGAAATATAGTAGATATGATCAACATAGTGATGTTCACCATTGAAAACTACACCATCTCACGTGATGATCGGACATGGTTTAGTTGATATGGATCACGCGATCACTTAGATGATTAGAGGGATGTCTATCTAAGTGGGAGTTCTTAAGTAATATGATTAATTGAACTTTAATTTATCGTGAACTTAGTCCTGGTAGTATTAGCATATCTATGTTGTAAATCAATAGCTCGCATTTAGCTCCCCTGTTTTATTTGTATTAGCATATCTATGTTGTAAATCAATAGCTCGCGTTTAGCTCCCCTATATTATTTTTGATATGTTCCTAGAGAAAACTAAGTTGAAAGATGTTAGTAGCAATGATGCGGATTGGATCCGTGATCTGAGGATTATCCTCATTGCTGCACAGAAGAACTAAGTCCTTGATGCACCGCTAGGTGACGGACCTATTGCAGGAGCATATGCAGGCGTTATGAACGTTTGGCAAAGCTCGGTATGATGACTACTTGATAGTTTAGTGCACCATACTTTACGGCTTAGACCCGGGACTTCAAAAATGTTTTGAACGCCACAGAGCATATGAGATGTTCCAAGAGTTGAAATTGGTATTTCCTACTCATACCCATGTCGAATGGTATAAGACCTTTGACAAGTAATTTGCCTACAAGATGGAGGAGAATTGCTCAGCTAGTGAGCATGTGCTCAGAATGTCTGAGTACTACAATCACTTGAATCAAGTGGGAGTTAATCTTCCAGATAAGATAGTGGTTGACATAGTTCTCTAGTCACTATCACCAAGTTACTAGAACTTCGTGATGAACTATAATATGCAAGGGATAATGGAAACAATTCCCAAGCTCTTCGTGATGCTGAAATCGACGAAGGTAGAAATCAAGAAAAGCATCAAGTGTTGATGGTTGACAAGACCACTAGTTTCAAGAAAAGGGCAAAGGGAAGAAGGGGAACTTCAAGAAGAATGGCAAGCAAGTTGCTGCTCAAGTGAAGAAACCCAAGTCTGGACCTAAGTCTGAGACTGAGTGCTTCTACTGCAAAGGGACTGGTCACTGGAAGCGGAACTGCCCCAAGTATTTGGCGGATAAGAAGGATGGCAAAGTGAACAAAGGTATATTTGATATACATGTTATTAATGTGTACTTTACTAGTGTTTATAGCAACCCCTCAGTATTTGATACTAGTTCAGTTGCTAAGATTAGTAACTCAAAACGGGAGTTGCAGAATGAACAGAGACTAGTTAAGGGTGAAGTGACGATGTGTGTGTTGGAAATGGTTCCAAGATTGATATGATCATCATCAAACACTCACTATACTTTCGGGATTAGTGTTGAACCTAAATAAATGTTATTTGGTGTTTGTGTTGAGCAAGAATATGATTTGATCATGTTTATTGCAATACGATTATTCATTTAAGTTAGAGAATAATTGTTATTCTGTTTACATGAATAAAACCTTCTATGGTTATACACCCAATGAAAATGGTTTGTTGGATCTCGATCGTAGTGATACACATATTCATAATATTGAAGACAAAAGATGCAAAGTTAATAATGATAGTGCAACTTATTTGTGGCACTGCCGTTTAGGTCATATTGGTGTAAAGCGCATGAAGAAAATCCATGCTGATGGGCTTTTGGAATCACTTGATTATGAATCAGTTGATGCTTGCGAACCATGCCTCATGGGTAAAGATGACTAAGACTCCGTTCTCCAAAAAAATGGAGCGAGCAACTGACTTATTGGATATAATACATACTGATGTATGAGGTCCGATGAGTGTTGAGGTTCGCGGCGGGTATCGTTATTTTCTGACCTTCACAGATGATTTGAGCAGATATGGGTATATCTACTTGAAGAAACATTAGTCCGAAACACTTGAAAAGTTCAAAGAATTTCAGAGTGAAGTGGAAAATCATCGTAACAAGAAAATAAAGTTTCTACGATATGATCGCAGAGGCGAATATTTGAGTTACGAGTTTGGTCTTCAATTAAAACAATGTGGAATAGTTTCACAAACTCATGCCACCTGGAACACCACAGCGTAATAGTGTGTCCGAACGTCATAACCGTACTTTATTGGATATAGTGCAATCTATGATGTCTCTTGCCGATTTACCACTATCATCTTGGGGTTATGCATTAGAGATAGCTACATTCACGTTAAATAGGGCACCATCTGTCGGTGTACAAAAGAAGGGGCGCACCTTTGTACCCCTTTACCTGTGCACGGACAGTCGGAGCCGCGCCCGCGGCCACACCAAGCAGAACAGGGGAGGTGAACCAAGGTAAAACCGAAGCCCAAGACAGCCAAGGCAACGCCAAGGCCAAGAACACAAAGAAGCAGAGAGGCGAAGTAGGTTCCCCCGGCAAGATCCTTGCCGGGGGCAGCCTCAGCGGCCCCGGCAAGACCCTTGCCCGGGCGGCTCGCCCACACCAGCGGAGTGAGCCACCCTCGAGCCCACGGGTTCCAACTCAACCAACCACGTTGGAACTAGGGCTCGGGAGGCACCTCCATGGTGGCATGCAGATCTTTGTCAAGACCAAGGAATGTTCAAGATCAAATGAGGATTAAAAGACAACGGTCCTCGGCAAGATCCTTGCCGAGGAGAGCCACAAGACCCCCCGGCAAGATCCTTGCCGGGGACGACAGCGCGCCACGGCAAGACCCTTGCCGGGCCACCCGGCAAGGCCCTCACCGAGGACGCCAGCAGGGCCACTGCCAGGCCCGCATCAACCAAGTCTCCACCGCCGTTCGCATGCAGCTGCCAGCTCAACCAGCTGAGCAGGCACCTGCGTGGCAACATGCAGCTCCCAGGCCAACTTAGCACACGCCTGCGTGGCGACATGCAGATCTTCGTGAAGGCTCCACCACCGCGCCACCTCAGCTGCCTGCTTGCCTACATGGCGCCGCACGCATCGCTGGCCAGGGCGCGTGTCGAAGCGAGGAGGAGCAGCGATGGACGGGACGGGCCTCGCTCCCGCCCCCGATAAAGCTAGGGGACACCTCAGCAGTGCATTAAATGCACCTTGTCCCGTAATACAAGCGATAATCTCGTAGCACTGTATGCCTTTCCACGTCCTGTGTGCCGCTGTGGCAGCCCCTTTCGACTATAAAAGGAGGCCCGTGGCGTACTGGAGGAGGATTCGGCTCTTTCGAACCACGCAGCCACCGCAGCTAGTTCGAGAGCTCAAGAACACTCAATCCAGCCAACAAAGCAGGACTAGGGTTTTACGCATCCTCGTCCCGAACCTGGGTAAACGATCCTTGTGCTGATTACTAATCCTGCTCTTCTTGCAACCCTGCGCCCCGGCAACCATAGTAGGGATTCTTGTGATCCCATAGGTGTCGTTCCACACCGACATCTTTGGCGCGCCAGGTAGGGGGCGAAATTGTGAGAATCTGGTCTAGTAGTTGGCCTAGCAGTTCTTCATCGCCATGGCTCCCTAAGAAGGAGACGGCCAGGAGAAAAGGGCGCCGCCTGCGGACGCGAAGGACGCCAGCGCGGCAACAGAAAATCTAAGTCATTTAGAGCCTTGAGTTATTTCCTTTTATATATAAGGTTATCGTCCTCGGAGATCTTGCCTATGTATGAAAAACCTGCACGCAAAGGGGCCCTCCCGCAATTGGCAACACCCTTGTTCTGTTTCGAGTCTGCTCAATAGCTCAAGCGGCCGCATCGAGAGTGGCAGGGTAGCCTTCCGCACTTGGCAACGCTCTCGATTCTGACTCGAGTCAAGCTCGACAGTTCGGGCGGCCACGCTAAGGGCGGTAAGGTGGTTCGCCCGGCAGCAAGCACACCCGACATGCCAATGGGGATCCGTCCCCAAGACGCCGCCCTGGGTTTACGCGCCGGCAAACCTACCCAGTTAACGTAGGGTGGACATACAAAGGAAAATCGAACATGAAAATAACATGCATAATATTAAAAGTGCTGCAGAGTCATATTACATCAAATTGTTGCTGCGGTTCTAACTAAAGATGGCAATTGTCTTGGTTGTGAACCTGCAACGGCGATAAGAAACGGGGTGCCTAATCCCGGCGCTGGCCCTCCACCCTCAGAATTCCGCCGACACGGCTGATGATGGGCTTATGCGCTCCCTGAGCGGCGCGAGGTCAGTATCCTCCGGCAAGCTCTCCAGCGCGGCGTCGAAGTCGAGGTCGGGGTACCAGTATGCCACCTTGGTGAGAACCTTGGTCATGGCGCCCTGGCAAAGCCTCCGGGGCTCGTCAGCCAGCGAGGCCGCCCGGTTGGCGTGAAGCTGCTCCAGGGCCCCGAGAACACACTCGAAGAACAAGGTCAGCTTGGCGTTGGTGGTCCCGCTGCACTCTGGGGCGTACCTCACGTTTGGCATCCCCATGGTAGCCAGCTGCGCGGTGATCCTGCCGGCGACGTCCTCGAGGTGGCCGATCCAGCGGTTCATGCCCTCCTTGAAATCCTTATGCTCGGCGGCCTCGTTCTTCTACAGCTTCTTCTCGGTCTCCAGCTCCTTGGCCAGGGTCCCCTCCCGGGCTTTGGCCTCCGTGAGCGTCCCCTCGAGGCCCTCCAGCTTCAGCGTGAGGTCCTTGATGGACTTGTTGGCCTTGGAGAGCTCCCCGGCCCTGCTGATGGCCACACCCTGCGCCTCCGTCAAGGCGCCGTTGAGTGTGTCCTTCTCCTGGGACAACTTCAGGGCCTGCTCCTTCAGCCCGTCCCGCTCCACCTCCAGCTCCTTCACCTTGCCGGCGTGAACTACAGCTTGGGCATCGAGCGCATCCCTGTGCCTCTGCTCCAGCTCTTGGGTCCGCTGCCTGACAAGCTTCTCCACTACCGTGTCCTTGGCGCGGAGTTTGGCGACGCGCTTCTGGAGGTCCGCCTCCGCCTTCTCCGCCACCGCCATCCTGGACTTAGCCTTGTCCAAGCGGGCGCGGTGAAGCGCCTGGAGCTTCCGGAAGCTGGCGCCCATGGCGTGGAGGAGCCGCTCTTCCTGGAAGCCGTCACCACCAGCGCTTGGCTCATCGACGATCTCAAGCCCGGCGGCGACGAGCACCTCGTCGTCAAACACCTCCCCCTCGACGGGAGCCCTGGTGCTCGACGCGTCTGGGAGGTGGACGAAGAGGTCGTCGCTCACCTTCAGATACTTGTCGGAGCCGGAAGCAGCGGAGGAGGAAGGCTGGTTGTCGACCACCTCCTCCTCGGCGGCGGACTTGCCGGAGTCTCTGGCAGGCCCCTTGCCGGCCTCCTCGGCAGTAGCGTTGCCGGACTCCCCGGCAGGCCCCTTGGCGGCGTCCTCCGCAGCACCCTTGGCGGACTCCTTGGCAGCGACCTTCTCGGCTTCTGCCGCGGCGTCCTTGGGGACGTCCTCGATGATGGCGTCTATGTCCTCCTGGTCCACTAAGGAATGATCTGAGCACCAAGAAGGGAGTGAGACAAAGTCAAGACCAAGGATCAGCAAGGAAAGAAAAAGAACAGTGACGAAAGGCGAAAGGCTTACCCGTGCCAGGCTGAGGAACAGAGGTCCCCTCCCCGCCGGCATCTGGTGCGAGGCAAATCCACCAGCGCCCAAGTTCTCCTCCTCCTCCATGTGCGTGGGCTCGGGGCTTGGCGCCCTTGCCAAGGACGCCCCTCGGGGCGGCGTGGTTGATTGGGGCGGCGTGTTGGGAGTAGCCCTCTGTGGCTCCTCCTGCTGCTGCTCTCCTCCTGCATACATGGCAAGGTCAGCACCAAAGCATCATACCCCTGACACATGTCGACGAGGGGTGAGTGAGGAACTTACGCTGGGGGCTGCGCCGGGGCTGCTGTCCGGGTTGCTCAGCACCACCAGAGGCGCCTTTGAAGTACCAGCTGGGGGCTGGCCGCCCGCCGAGGTCTTGGCCCTCTTCACTCTCTGGGCCAGCGTCTCCGCGTCCCTGCCAAGATGAAAACGAGTCAAGACAAGCGACACAGATTGAGGAGACAGAGATGACAGGGAAGAAAAAGATACTTACTCGTCGTCCCCCTCCTCCTCTGTTGTTTTCCTCTTCCTCCTCGGGCTGAGGGATCCGAAGTCGAAGGTGACCCCCGTGTCGGCGTCCGCCGGAGGAGGGGAGGAGGGCAGAGTCTGGGCGCGCTTGGGCGAAGAGGAGGCAGATGCTCCCTTCTTCGCCGCCGCGGCCTTCACCACTTTCTTCGCCGCCGCGGCCCTCGTCTGACGCGCAGACTCCTCTGGAGACTTTGGCCGCCGTGCGGCCCTGACGGGCCGTACCAGCTCGCCAGAAGTGGCCCGCCGCAGGACTCGCCCTCTTCCCGTCGCCGGAGGGTCAACAGCCCCGGCCTCCTCCGACGATGACTTGTCGGCCGCATCCTCAACCAGAGGAGCCTCGGTGCCGGCTCTGCTGGCTTCCCCTGCGGCTGCCGCCCACCGGGCGAGCTCCTCCTCCTCCGCGGCCGTCGTAGCCTTGTCCTCCACGCCACTAGCGCTGCTGGCCTCCTCGCCAAGCTGAGCCTCCCTCGCCCTGGCGGCGATGTAGTCCAGTTCCGTCTGGGAGGTGTCCTGGACGAGCAGCCGCTCGGCGTCGGCATTGATGTATCCCTCGTCCAGAGTGTCGAAGAACTCCTGCACCTGGACGTCCTCTGGCTCGACCCAGCTCGGGTCAGGGCCATGCGTGTTGCAGTCCGGCATCATGGCGATGATTTCGATCCGGCGTGAATTATTGCACAGCGGGACCACTCCCGCCGGCAACTTGAACAAGGGCCCCTTGAAGACCTTGCCGGCCTTCGCGGCGGCCCTCGCGACCTTGCCGGTTCGCTCGACCTCGCCGTCGCGGCCCACATCGAGCTGGAAGAGTCGCTGGCAGAAATGGGCATGCCCCATCAATGTGAAATTGTGGTCGAGGCCGGGGCGAAGCCGCATGATGGCAGCGGGGTTCGTGAAGAGCCAGGCCGGCCTCCCCTTGTTGTGCAGTGGAGCGATCCGGCGGCGGATGAAGTCCGCCCCGATCATCTCAAGGGTGAGTCCGGCCTCGGTGAGCCGAACGATCCTGGTGGTAGCGGCCGAGAGCTTCTCGTCATAGGCATCGACGTCGTTCCAATCGCCTCTGTGGACCGGCGGCGCCCGGCGAACTTCGCAGAACGCTGGCGGGTCCTTCTCTTCGATCCAGCACCACCGGCCCCGCCATTCTTCCCACCTCTCCTTCATGGCGCCATCCAAGTACGCTCCCTTGGACATTGGGATCCAGGTGATGCAACCAGAAATGGCGCCTCCCGTTTGGATCCGAGGGAAGAAGTAATGGCGGAAGAGCGCCGTGTTGGGGTGCACCCCTGCGAAACCTTCGCAGAGGTGCGCGAAAAGGGCCATGCACGCCAAGGCATTCGGGGTGAAATCCAAGAGGCGGAAGCCAGAGGTGTGCATGATGTCACTGAAGAAATCGGAGAAGGGAGGACAAAGCCCACAGGAGAAATAGTCGACAACGAAAGGGTACCGATTCGGGGCAGCCTCGGCGCAGTTGGCGGGGATGACACGCGTGGCTGGGTGCCCCGCCTTCTCTCCCCTCGTCTTCACCCCCTACAAGGGTTTGAAGGCCTCCCGGAGCTCGAACACATCCACTGTCGAGGGGAAGAAGGCGGACTGCATCCGCTGCACCGCCAGCGCACTCTCCGGCGGCTCCGTCGCTCCGGCGTCCTTGGCCACTCCCTTGTCCTTGGTGGATTTGGGCGCCATGGCGGCTGGGGGAGGGGGGCAAGAGACAGAGGGCGGCAGGACCGCGACGGCGGCGAGCAAGAACGAAGCTTAGGGAGGAAGGAGAAGCGGGAGGCGGCTCCAAGATTGGAAGAAGGCACAGAAGAGGTAAAGTGAGCAGCGCGCCCGCGGTTATTCCTTTTTACGGGGAAGGCGCGGGCCACCTCCTTTCCCATTAACCACGATGTGATGCATGCCTGCGGAAACCGCCCCACGCATGCCGCCCATGTCACACGCACCCCTCCACGTTGCGCATTCAACGCGGGTCGTGGGAAGCGCAGCGCGCGAAAAGTTTTACCGCGGTAAAAACCGCCCCGCCTGCCCGTGCACCGTTTTGGGCCTGGCCCAACAACGTGTCGCGCTTATGTGTGGCCCAGGCCCGGGGTCTCCTGTCGGTGTACAAAAGAGGGGGCGCACCTTTGTACCCCTTTACCTGTGCACGGACAGTCGAAGCCGCGCCCGCGGCCACACCAAGCAGAACAGGGGAGGTGAACCAAGGTAAAACCGGAGCCCAAGACAGCCAAGGCAACGCCAAGGCCAAGAACACAAAGAAGCAGAGAGGCAAAGCAGGTTCCCCCGGCAAGATCCTTGCCAGGGGCAGCCTCAGCGACCCCGGCAAGACCCTTGCCGGGGCGGCTCGCCCACACCAGCGGAGTGAGCCACCCTTGAGCCCACGGGTTCCAACTCAACCAACCACGTTGGAACTAGGGCTCGGGAGGCACCTCCATGGTGGCATGCAGATCTTTGTCAAGACCAAGGAATGTTCAAGATCAGATGAGGATTAAAAGACAACGGTCCTCGGCAAGATCCTTGCCGAGGAGAGCCACAAGGCCCCCGGCAAGATCCTTGCCGGGGACGACAGCGCGCCACGGCAAGACCCTTGTCGGGCCATCCGGCAAGGCCCTCACCGAGGACGCCAGCAGGGCCACTGCCAGGCCCGCATCAACCAAGTCTCCACCGTTGTTCGCATGCAGCTGCCAGCTCAACCAGCTGAGCAGGCACCTGCGTGGCAACATGCAGCTCCCAGGCCAACTCAGCACACACCTGCATGGCGGCATGCAGATCTTCGTGAAGGCTCCACCACCGCGCCACCTCAGCTGCCTGCCTGCCTACATGGCGCTGCACGCATCGCTGGCTAGGGCGTGTGTCGAAGCGAGGAGGAGCAGCGACGGACGGGACGGGCCTCGCTCCCGCCCCCGATAAAGCTAGGGGACACCTCAGCAGCGCATTAAATGCGCCTTGTCCCGTAATACGAGCGATAAGCTCATAGCATTGCATGCCTTTCCACCTCCTGTGTGCCGTTGTGCAGCCCCTTTCGACTATAAAAGGAGGCCCGTGGCATACTGCAGGATTCGGCTCTTTCGAACCACGCAGCCACCATAGCTAGTTCGAGAGCTCAAGAACACTCAATCCAGCCACCAAAGCAGGACTAGGATTTTACGTATCCTCGCGGCCCGAACCTAGGTAAACGATCCTTGTGCTGATTACTAATCCTGCTCTTCTTGCAACCCTGCGCCCCGGCAACCGTAGTAGGGATTCTTGTGATCCCATAGGTGTCGTTCCACATCGACACCGTCTAAATCCGTTGAGACGACACCGTATGAACTATGGTTTGGCAAGAAACCTAAGCTGTCGTTTCTTAAAGTTTGGGGTTGCGATGCTTATGTGAAAAAGTTTCATCTTGATAAGCTCAAACCCAAACCAGAGAAGTGCATCTTCATAGGATACCCAAATGTTACAGTTGGGTACACCTTCTATCACAGATCCGAAGGCAATATATTCGTTGCTAAGAATGGATCCTTTTTAGAGAAGGAATTTCTCTCGAAAGAAGTGAGTGGGAGGAAAGTAGAACTTGATAAGGTAATTGTACCTTCTCCCGAATTGGAAAGTAGTTCATCACTGAAATCAGTTCCAGTGATGATTACACCAATTAGTGAGGAAGTTAATGATGATGATCATGAAGCTTAGGATCAAGTTACTACCGAACCTCGTAGGTCAACCAGAGTACGTTTCACAGCAGAGTGGTATGGTAATCCTATTCTGGAGTTCATGTTACTTGACCATGACGAACCTACGAACTATGAGGAAGCGATGATGAGCCCAGATTCGGCGAAATGGCTTGAGGCCATGAAATCTGAGATGGGATCCATGTATGAGAACAAAGTGCGGACTTTTATTGACTTGCCCGATGATCGGCAAGCCATAGAAAATAAATGGATCTTCAAGAGGAAGACAGACGCTGATAGTAGTGTTACTATCTACAAAGCTAGACTTGTCGAAAAAGGTTTTGACAAAGTTCAAGGTGTTGACTACGATGAGATTTTCTCACTCGTAGTGATGCTTAAGTCTGTCCGAATCATGTTAGGAAAATGCCACATTTATGAAATCTGGAAATGGATGTCAAAACTACATTCCTTAATGCATTTCTTAAAGAAGAGTTGTATATGATGCAACCAGAAGGTTTTGTTGATCCTAAAGGTGCTAACAAAATGTGCAAGCTCCAGCGATCCATCTATGGACTGGTGCAATCATCTCGGAGTTGGAATATACGCTTTGATGAGTTGATCAAAGCATATAGTTTTATACAGACTTGCGGTGAAACCTGTATTTGCAAGAAAGTGAGTGGGAGCACTACAGTATTTCTGATAAATATATGTGAATGACATATTCTTGATCGGAAATAATGTAGGATTTTCTGGAAAGCATAAAGGAGTATTTGAAAGGAGTTTTTCAAAGAAAGACTTTGGTGAAGCTGCTTACATATTGAGCATCAAGATCTATAGAGATAGATCAAGACGCTTGATAAGTTATTTTTTCAATGAGTACATACCTTGACAAGATTCCGAAGTAGTACAAAATGGAACAGCCAAAGAAAGAGTTCTTGCCTGTGTTACAAGGTGTGAAATTGAGTAAGACTCAAAGCCCGACCACGGCAGAAGATAGAAAGAGAATGAAAGTCATTCCTTATGCCTCAGCCATAGGTTCTATAAAGTATGCCATGCTGTGTACCAGATCTATTATATACCCTACATTGAGTTTGGCAAGGGAGTACAATAGTGATCTAGGAGTAGATCACTGAACAGCGGTCAAAATTATCCTTAGTGGAATAGGGATATGTTTCTCGATTATGGAGGTGACAAAAGGTTCGTCGTAAAGGGTTACGTGGATGCAAGTTTTGACACTCATCCAGATGACTCTGAGTCTTAATCTGGATACATATTGAAAGTAGGAGCAATTAGCTAAAGTAGCTCCGTGCAGAGCATTTTAGACATAGAAATTTGCAAAATACATACGGATCTGAATTTGGCAGACCCGTTTACTAAATTTCTCTCACAAGCAAAACATGATCACTCTTTGGGTGTTAATCACATAGCGATGTGAACTAGATTATTGACTCTAGTAAACCCTTTGGGTGTTAGTCACATGGAGATGTGATCTAATCACATAAAGATGTGAACTATTGGTGTTAAATCACATGACGATGTGAACTAGATTATTGACTCTAGTGCAAGTGGGAGACTGAAGGAAATATGCCCTAGAGGCAATAATAAAGTTGTTATTTATATTTCCTTATATCATGATAAATGTTTATTATTCATTCTATAATTGTATTAACCGGAAACTTAGTACATGTGTGAATATATAGACAAACTAAGTGTCACTAGTATGCCTCTACTTGACTAGCTCGTTGAATCAAAGATGGTTAAGTTTCCTAGCCATAGACATGAGTTGTCATTTGATTAACGGGATAACATCATTAGAGAATGATGTGATTGACTTGACCCATTCCGTTAGCTTAGCATTTGATCGTTTAGTATATTGCTATTGCTTTCTTCATGACTTATACATGTTCCTATGACTATGAGATTGTGCAACTCCCGAATACCGGAGGAACACTTTGTGTGCTACCAAACATCACAACATAACTGGGTGATTATAAAGGTGCTCTACAGGTGTTTCCGATGGTACTTGTTGAGTTGGCATAGATCGAGATTAGGATTTGTCACTCCGATTGTCGGAGAGGTATCTCCAGGCCCTCTCGGTAATGCACATCACTATAAGCCTTGCAAGCAATGTGACTAATGAGTTAGTTGCGGGATGATGTATTACAGAACGAGTAAAGAGACTTGCCGGTAACGAGATTGAGCTAGGTATTGAGATACCGACGATCGAATCTCGGGCAAGTAACATACCGATGACAAAGGGAACAACGTATGTTGTTATGCGTTTCGACCGATAAAGATCTTCGTAAAATATGTAGGAACCAATATGAGCATCCAGGTTCTGCTATTGGTTATTGTCCGGAGACGTGTCTCGGTCATGTCTACATAGTTCTCGAACCCGTAGGGTCTGCACGCTTAAAGTTCTGTGACGATCGATATTATGAGTTTATGTGATTTGATGTACCGAAGGTAGTTCGGAGTCCCGGATGAGATCAGGGACATGACGAGGAGTCTCGAAATGGTCGAGACATAAAGATCGATATATTTGACGACTATATTCAGACATGGGAAAGGTTCCGAGTGATTCGGGTATTTTTCGAGGTACCAGGGAGTTACGGGAATACGAGGAAGAAGTAATGGGCCTCATGGGCCAAGTGGTGGAAGAGAGGAGGTAGGGCGCGCGGCCCCCCTAGCCCAAACCGAATTGGACTAGGGGGCCGGCCCCCCTTTCCTCCTTTCCCCCCTCTCCTTCCTTCTCCCTCTCCTCCTTCCTTTCCTCCTCCTATTAGGACTAGGAAAGGGGAGTCCTACTCCTACTAGGAGGAGGACTCCTCCTCCTGGCGCGCCCTACAGGGGCCGGCCGGCCTCCCCCCTTGCTCCTTTATATACGGGGGCAGGGGGCACCCTAGAACACACAAGTTGATCATTCATCTGTCCCAGCCGTGTGCGGTGCCCCGCTCCACCATAATCCACCTCGGTCATATCGTAGCAGTGCTTAGGAGAAGCCCTGCGTCGGTAGATTCATCAACATCGTCACCATGCCATGTGCTGACGAAACTCTCCCTCGAGCTCTACTGGATCGTGAGTTCGCGGGACGTCACCGAGCTGAACGTGTGCTGAACGCGGAGGTGCCGTACATTCGGTACTGAGGATCGGTCGATCGTGAAGACGTACGACTACATCAACCGCGTAGTCATAACGCTTCCGCTTAACGGTCTACGAGGGTACGTGGACGACACTCTCCCCTCTCGTTGCTATGCATCACCATCATCTTGCGTGTGCGTAGGAAAATTTTGAAATTACTAGGTTCCCCAACAGGCACCCCTCCCTTTCCTTTCTCCCATGAGAGGGAAAGGCAGGAGGGGCTAGCCCACCCCCCCTTCCTTCGCTAGGGCTGGCCAAACAAGGGAGGGGGAGCACCAGCCCCCTTGTGGGCTGGTCTGCCCCCTCCTTTGGCCCATAAGGCCCATAACTTGCCGGGGGGGTGCCCGGAACCCCTTCCGGTGACCCGATTCCTTCCCGGTACGTCCCAAAACGCTTCTGGTGTCCAAATACCATCGTCCTATATATCAATAATACCTCTCGACCATTTCGAGACTCCTTGTCATGTCCGTGATCTCATCCGACTTCGAACTACATTCGGTCACCAAAACATATAACTCATATAACACTATATCATTAACGAACGTCAAGCGTGCGGACCCTAAGGGTTCGAGAACTATGTAGACATGACTGAGACACCTCTCCGGTCAATAACCAATACCGGAACCTGGATGCCCATATTGGCTCCTACATATTCTACGAAGTTTTTTATCGGTCGAACCGTTATGACAACATACGTAATTCCCTTTGTCCATCGGTATGTTACTTGCCCGAGATTTGTGATGGGGAACGTAGCAATAATTCAAAATTTTCCTACGTATCACCAAGATCAACCTAGGAGATGATAGCAACGAGAGAGAGGGAGTGCATCTTCATACCCTTGAAGATCGCTAAGCAGAAGCGTTACAAGAACGCGGTTGATGGAGTCGTACTCGCGGCGATTCAAATCGCGGAAGATCCGATCTAGCGCCGAACGGACGGCGCCTCCGCGTTCAACACACGTACAGCCCGGGGACGTCTCCTCCTTCTTGATCCAGCAAGGGGAGAGGATAAGTTGAGGGAGAACTCCAGCAGCACGACGGCGTGGTGGCAATGGAGCTCGTGGTTCTCCGGCAGAGCTTCGCTAAGCACTACGAAGGAGGAGGAGGAGGTGTATGAGGAGGGAGGGCTGCGCCTGGGAAGAGGTGCGGCTGCCCTCCCACCCCTCCACTATATATAGGGGCGAGGGGAGAGGGGGAGGCGCCCTAGGGTTTCCCCTAGGGGGCGGCGGCCAAGCAGATTGGATCTCCCTAGGGAAAATCCTAGGGAGACTTGCCCCCCAAGCTAAGCAGGTGGAGGCTTGCCTCCCAAGCCAGGTGGAGGCGCCCCACCTCCCCAAGTAACGTGGGAAAGGGTGTGGGGGGGCGCACCACCCCTTAGTGGGCTCGTTTGCCCCTTCCCCTTTGGCCCATGAGGCCCTCCAACACTTGCCGGGGCTCCCGAAACACCTTTCGGTCATGCTGGCCATATCCTGGTACCCCCGGAACACTTCCGGACTCCAATACCCTTCGTCCAATATATCGATCTTCACCGCCGGACCATTCCGGAACTCCTCGTGATGTACGGGATCTCATCCGGGACTCCGAACAACCTTCGGTAACCACATACTATTTCCCATAACAACTCTAGCGTCACCGAACCTTAAGTGTGTAGACCCTACGGGTTCGGGAACCATGCAGACATGACCGAGACACCTCTCCGGCCAAGAACCAATAGCGGGATCTGGATACCCATATTGGCTCCCACATGTTCCACGATGATCTCATCGGATGAACCACGATGTCGGGGATTCAATCAATCCCGTATACAATTCCCTTTGTCTATCAGTATGTTACTTGCCCGAGATTCGATCGTCGGTATCCCAATACCTCGTTCAATCTCGTTACCGGCAAGTCTCTTTACTCGTTTCGTAACGCATGATCCCGTGGCTAACTCCTTAGTCACATTGAGCTCATTATGATGATGCATTACCGAGTGGGCCCAGAGATACCTCTCCGTCATACGGAGTGACAAATCCCAGTCTCGATTCATGCCAACCCAACAGACACTTTTGGAGATACCTGTAGTGCACCTTTATAGCCACCCAGTTACGTTGTGACGCTTGGTACACCCAAAGCATTCCTACGGTGTCCGGGAGTTGCACAATCTCATGGTCTAAGGAAACGATACTTGACATTAGAAAAGCTCTTAGCAAACGAACTACACGATGTTGTGCTATGCTTAGGATTGGGTCTTGTCCATCACATCATTCTCCTAATGATGTGATCCCGTTATCAATGACATCCAATGTCCATGGTCAGGAAACCATAACCATCTATTGATCAACGAGCTAGTCAACTAGAGGCTTACTAGGGACATGTTGTGGTCTATGTATTCACACATGTATTACGGTTTCCAGTTAATACAATTATAGCATGAACAATAGACAATTATCATGAACAAGGAAATACAATAATAACCATTTTATTATTGCCTCTAGGGCATATTTCCAACAGTCTCCCACTTGCACTAGAGTCAATAATCTAGTTCACATCACTATGTGATTGTAATGAATCCAACACCCATGGGGTTTGTTCATATCTCGCTTGTGAGAGAGGTTACTAGTCAACGGGCCTGAACCTTTCAGATCCGTGTGTGCTTTTCAAATCTCTATGTCATCTTGTAGATGCAGCTACCACGCGCTACTTGGAGCTATTCCAAATAACTGCTCTACTTTACGAATCCGGTTTACTACTCAGAGTCATCCGGATAGTGTCAAAGTTTGCATCGACGCAACCCTTTACGACGAACTCTTTCACCACCTCCATAATCGAGAAAATTCCTTAGTCCACTAGTTACAAAGGATAAGTTCGACCGCTATCATGTGATCCATTCCTGGATCACTCTTGTACCCCTTGACTGACTCATGGCAAGGTACACTTCAGGTGCGGTACACAGCATAGCATACTGTAGAGCCTATGTCTAAAGCATAGGGGACGACCTTCGTCCTTTCTCTCTCTTCTGCCGTGGTCAGGTCTTGAGTCTTACTCAATACTCACACCTTGTAACACAGCCAAGAACTCCTTCTTTGCTGATCTATTTTGAACTCCTTCAAAATCCTGTCACGGTATGCATTCATTTGAAAGTACTATTAAGCGTTTTCGATCTATCCTTATAGATCTTGATGCTCAATGTTCAAGTAGCTTAATCCAGGTTTTGCATTGAAAAACACTTTTCAAATAACCCTGTATGTTTTCCAGAAATCCTACATCATTTCTGATCAACAATATGTCAACAACATATACTCATCAGAAATTCTATAGTGCTCCCACTCACTTCTTTGGAAATACAAGTTTCTCATAAACTTTGTATAAACCCAAAATATTTGATCATCTCATCAAAGTGTACATTCCAACTCCGAGATGCTTACTCCAATTCTTAGAAGGATTGCTGGAGCTTTGCATACTTGTTAGCGTCTTTCAGGATTGACAAAACCTTCTGGTTGTATCACATACAACCTTTCCTCAAGAAAATCGTCGAGGAAATAATGTTTTGACATCCTATCTGCAAGATTTCATAAATAATGCAGTAACTGCTAATATAATTCCAACAGACTCTTAGCATCGCTACGAGTGAGAAAGTCTCATCGCAGTCAACTCCTTGAACTTGCCGGAAAACATCTTAACGACAAGTCGAGCTTTCTTAATGGTGACACTTACCATCATTGTCTGTCTTCCTTTTAAAATCCATCTGCACCCAACAGCCTTACGACCATCAAGTAGTTCTTCCAAAGTCTACACTTTGTTTTTATACATGGATCCTCTCTCTGATTTTATGGCCTCGAGCCATTCGTCGGAATCCGGGCCCATCATCGCTTCTCCATAGCTCGTAGGTTCATTGTTGTCTAGCAACATGACTTCCAAGACAGGATTACGTACCACTCTGAAGTAGCATGCATCCTTGTCGTCCTACGAGGTTTGGTAGTGACTTGATCCGAAGTTTCATGATCACTATCATAAGCTTCCACTTCAATTGGTGTAGGTGCCACAGGAACAACTTCCTGTGCCCTGCTACACACTAGTTGAAGTCATGGTTCAATAACCTCATCAAGTCTCCACCATCCTCCCACTCAATTCTTTCGAGAGAAACTTTTCCTCGAGAAAGGACCCGTTTCTAGAAACAATCGCTTTTGCTTCCAGATCTGAAATAGGAGGTATACCCAACTGTTTTGGGTATTCTATGAAGATGCATTTATCCGCTTTGGGTTCGAGCTTATCATCCTGAAACTTTTTCACATAAGCGTCGCAGCCCCAAACTTTTAAGAAACGACAGCTTAGGTTTCTCTAAACCATAGTTCATACGGTGTCGTCTCAACGGAATTGCGTGGTGCCCTATTTAAAGTGAATGCGGTTGTCTCTAATGCCTAACCCATAAACGATAGTGTAATTCGATAAGAGACATCATGGTATGCACCATATCCAATAGGGTGCAGTCATGATGTTTGGACACACCATCACACTATGGTGTTCCAGGCGGTATTAGTCGTGAAACAATTTCCACAATTTCTTAATTGTGTGCCAAACTCGTAACTCAGATATTCATCTCTATGATCATATCACAGACATTTTATCCTCTTGTCATGACGATCTTCAACTTCACTCTGAAATTACTTGAACCTTTCAATAATTCAGACTTGTGTTTCATCAAGTAAATATACTCAGCATCTACTCAAATCATCTGTGAAGCAAGAACATAACGATATCCACTGCATGCCTCAGCATTCATTGGACTGCACACATCAAAATGTATTACTTCCAACAAGTTGCTTTCTTGTTCCATCTTACTGAAAACGAGGCCTTTCAATCATCTTGCCCATGTAGTATGATTTGCATGTCTCAAGTGATTCAAAATCAAGTGAGTCCAAATGATCCATCTGTATGGACTTTCTTCATGCATATATACTAATAGACATGGTTCGCATGTCTCAATCTTTTCAAAAACGAGTGAGTCCAAAGATCCATCAACATGGAGCTTCTTCATGCGTTTTATACCAATATGACTCAAGTGGCAGTGCCACAAGTATGTGGTACTATCATTACTATCTTATATCTTTTGGCATGAACATGTGTATCACTACGATCGAGATTCAATAAACCATTCATTTTAGGTGCAAGACCATTGAAGGTATTATTCAAATAGACAGAGTAACCATTATTCTCCTTAAATGGATAACCGTATTGCGATAAACATAATCCAATCATGTCTATGCTTAACGCAAACACCAAATAACAATTATTTAGGTTTAACACCAATCTCGATGGTAGAGGGAGCATGCGATGCTTGATGACATCAACCTTGGAAACACTTCCAACACATATCGTCATCTCACCTTTAGCTAGTCTCCGTTTATTCCGTAGCCTTTTATTTCGAGTTACCAACACTTAGCAACCGAACCGGTATCTAATACCCTGGTCCTACTAGGAGTACTAGTAAAGTACACATTAATATAATGTATATCCAATATACTTCTGTCGACCTTGCCTACCTTCTCATCTACCAAGTATCTAGGGTAGTTCTGCTTCAGTGACCGTTCCCCTCATTACAGAAGCACTTAGTCTCGGGTTTGGGTTCAACCTTGGGTTTCTTCACTAGAGCAGCAACTGATTTGCCGTTTCATGAAGTATCCCTTCTTTCCCTTGCCCTTCTTGAAACTAGTGGTTTTACTAACCATCAACAATTGATGCTCCTACTTGATTTCTACTTTTTCGTGGTGTCAAACATCGCGAATAGCTCAAGGATCATCATATCTGTCCCTGATTTGTTATAGTTCATCACGAAGCTCTAGTAGCTTGGTGGTAGTGACTTTGGAGAACCATCACTATCTCATCTGGAAGATTAACTCCCACTCGATTCAAGCGATTGTAGTACTCAGACAATCTGAGCACATGCTCAACGGTTGAGCTTTTCTCCCTTAGTTTGCAGGCTTAAGAAACTTGTCAGAGGTCTCATACCTCTCGACGTGGGCACGAGCCTAAAATCCCAATTTCAGCTCTTGGAACATCTCATATGTTCCGCGACGTTTCAAAATGTCTTCGGTGCCTCAATTCTAAACCGTTCAACATTACGCACTGAACTATCACATAGTCATCAAAACGTGTATGTCAGATGTTCGCAACATCCACAAACGACGCTCGAGGTTCAGCACACCGAGCGGTGCATTAAGGACATAAGCCTTCTGTGCAGCAATGAGGACAATCCTCTGTTTACGGACCCAGTCCGCATAATTGCTACTATCAACTTTCAACTAAATTTTCTCTAGGAACATATCTTAAATAGTAGAACTAAAGCATAAGCTACGACATAATTTTCAAAGACCTTTTGACTATGTTTATGATAATTAAGTTCATCTAATTATTTAATGAACTCCCACTCAGATATACATCCCTCTAGTCATCTAAGTGATACATGATCCGAGTCAACTAGGCCGTGTCCGATCATCACGTGAGACGGACTAGTCATCATCGGTGAACATCTCCATGTTGATCGTATCTACTATACGACTCATGTTCGACCTTTCGGTCTCTTGTGTTCCGAGGCCATGTCTGTACATGCTAGGCTCGTCAAGTCAACCTAAGTGTTTCGCATGTGTAAATCTGGCTTACACCCGTTGTATGCGAACGTTAGAATCTATCACACCCGATCATCACGTGGTGCTTCGAAACAACGAACCTTCACAACGGTGCACAGTTAGGGGGAACACGTCTCTTGAAATTTTAGTGAGGGATCATCTTATTTAAGCTACTGTCTTTCTAAGCAAATAAGATGTAAACATGACAAACATCACATGCAAATCATAAAGTGACATGATATGGCCAATATCATCTTGCGCCTTTGATCTCCATCTTCGAGGCACGGCATGATCACCTTCGTAACCGGCATGACACCATGATCTCCATCATCGTGTCTTCATGAAGTTATCTCGCCAACTATTACTTCTACTACTATGGCTAACGGTTAGCAATAAAGTAAAGTAATTACATGGCGTTTTCGTTGACACGCAGGTCATACAATAATTAAGACAACTCCTATGGCTCCTGCCGGTTGTCATACTCATCGACATGCAAGTCGTGATTCCTATTACAAGAACATGATCAATCTCATACATCACAGATATAATTCATCACATCCTTTTGGCCATATCACATCACATAGCATACCCTGCAAAAACAAGTTAGACGTCCTCTAATTGTTGTTGCATGTTTTACGTGGCTGCTGTGGGTTTCTAGCAAGAACGTTTCTTACCTACGCAAAAGCCACAACGGTGATATGCCAATTGCTATTTACCCTTCATAAGGACCCTCTTCATCGAATCTGATCCGGCTAAAGTGGGAGAGACAGACACCCGCTAGCCACCTTATGCATCAAGTGCATGTCAGTCGATGGAACCTGTCTCACGTAAGAGTACGTGTAAGGTCGGTCCGGGCCGCTTCATCCCACAATGCCGCCGAATCAAGATAAGACTAGTAACGGCAAGCAAATTGAACAAATCATCGCCCACAACTACTTTGTGTTCTACTCATGCATAGAATCTACGCATAGACCTAGCTCATGATGCCACTGATGGGGAACGTAGCAATAATTCAAAATTTTCCTACGTATCACCAAGATCAATCTAGGAGATGCTAGCAACGAGAGAGAGGGAGTGCATCTTCATACCCTTGAAGATCGCTAAGCAGAAGCGTTACAAGAACGCGGTTGATGGAGTCGTACTCGCAGCGATTCAAATCGCGGAAGATCCGATCTAGCGCCGAACGGACGGCGCCTCCGCGTTCAACACACGTACAGCCCGGGGACGTCTCCTCCTTCTTGATCCAGCAAGGGGAGAGGATAAGTTGAGGGAGAACTCCAGCAGCACGACGGCATGGTGGCAATGGAGCTCGTGGTTCTCCGGCAGAGCTTCGCTAAGCACTACGGAGGAGGAGGAGGTGTATGAGAAGGGAGGGCTGCGCCAGGGAAGAGGTGCGGCTGCCCTCCCACCCCTCCACTATATATAGGGGCAAGGGGAGAGGGGGAGGCGCCCTAGGGTTTCCCCTAGGGGGCGGCGGCCAAGCAGATTGGATCTCCCTAGGGAAAATCCTCGGGAGACTTGCCCCCCCAAGCCAAGCAGGTGGAGGCTTGCCTCCCAAGCCAGGTGGAGGCGCCCCACCTCCCCAAGTAACGTGGGAAAGGGTGTGGGGGGCGCACCACCCCTTAGTGGGCTGGTTTACCCCTTCCCCTTTGGCCCATGAGGCCCTCCAACACTTGCCGGGGCTCCCGAAACACCTTTCGGTCATGCTGGCCATAGTCTGGTACCCCCGGAACACTTCCGGACTCCAATACCCTTCGTCCAATATATCGATCTTCACCGCCGGACCATTCCGGAACTCCTCGTGATGTCCGGGATCTCATCCGGGACTCCGAACAACCTTCGGTAACCACATATTATTTCCCATAACAACTCTAGCGTCACCGAACCTTAAGTGTGTAGACCCTACGGGTTCGGGAACCATGCAGACATGACCGAGACACCTCTCCGGCCAATAACCAATAGCGGGATCTGGATACCCATATTGGCTCCCACATGTTCCACGATGATCTCATCGGATGAACCACGATGTCGGGGATTCAATCAATCCCGTATACAATTCCCTTTGTCTATCAGTATGTTACTTGCCCGAGATTCGATCGTCTGTATCCCAATACCTCATTCAATCTCGTTACCGGCAAGTCTCTTTACTCGTTCCGTAACGCATGATCCCGTGGCTAACTCCTTAGTCACATTGAGCTCATTATGATGATGCATTACCGAGTGGGCCCAGAGATACCTCTCCGTCATACGGAGTGACAAATCCCAGTCTCGATTCGTGCCAACCCAACAGACACTTTCGGAGATACCTGTAGTGCACCTTTATAGCCACCCAGTTACGTTGTGACGTTTGGTACACCCAAAGCATTCCAACGGTATCCGGGAGTTGCACAATCTCATGGTCTAAGGAAACGATACTTGACATTAGAAAAGCTCTTAGCAAACGAACTACACGATCTTGTGCTATGCTTAGGATTGGGTCTTGTCCATCACATCATTCTCCTAATGATGTGATCCCGTTATCAATGACATCCAATGTCCATGGTCAGGAAACCATAACCATCTATTGATCAACGAGCTAGTCAACTAGAGGCTTACTAGGGACATGTTGTGGTCTATGTATTCACACATGTATTACGGTTTCCAGTTAATACAATTATAGCATGAACAATAGACAATTATCATGAACAAGGAAATACAATAATAACCATTTTATTATTGCCTCTAGGGCATATTTCCAACAATTCGATCATCGGTATCTTCATACCTAGTTCAATCTCGTTACCGGTAAGTCTCTTTACTCGTTTCGCAATACATCACCTTGTGACTAACTCCTTAGTCATTTGCTTGCAAGCTTATGATGTGTATCACCGAGAGGGCCCAGAGATACCTCTCCGATACTCGGAGTGACAAATCCTAATCTTGATCTATGCCAACTCAACAAACACCTTCGCAGATACCTGTAGAGCATCTTTATGATCACCCAGTTACGTTGTGACATTTGATAGCATCGGGAGTTCCATAATCTCATAGTTGAATGAATATGTATTTGACATGAAGAAAGCAATAGCAATAAACTGAACGATCATTATGCTAAGCTAACGGACGGGTCTTGTCCATCACATCATTCTACTAATGATGTGATCCCGTTATCAAATGACAACACAAGTCTATGGTTAGGAAACCTTAACCATCTTTGATCAACGAGCTATATTAGTAGAGGCTTACTAGGGACACGGTATTTGTTTATGTATTCACACATGTATTTAAGTTTCCGATTAATACAATTCTAGCATGAATAATAATCCTTTATCATGAATAAGGAAATATAATATAAAATAATAACTTTATTATGGCCTCTAGGGCATATTTCCTTCACCTGCACCCTTCTTGTTGCCAGAGTGACTGAAGAATAGAGAAGTATCCCACGGTCTCTCCAAGGAAGACGTCAATCTGATGTCGGCCCAGGTTAGGAAATTGCTAACTATTCGACGAAACAAAAGGTAGGGTTTCCATTCTATAAATCGTACCATTTTTATTCGAGATGTAATTGTACCTTGTTCAATTTGGAAACAGGCATTTCTTAGTTGATGACACTAACGGACATCGAATCATGATTCCCTCTTCTTTGCGTCTTTGCACCAATCTCCAGTTCAATATTAGTACTAGCATTGACATAGAAATATTTTTTTCCTCAATTTCTCTAAAAATAGCATGCTGAACCGTGGCAAGGCCCATGTACTATGCCTTTTCGGGTCACATATGGAAAATTAAGGCGCTCGGCAATGTGCCGCCCGCAGCGAGCCCTACCATGGCTTGCCTGCAGGGCAACACGTATTAGGTCAGCCCACTAGTCATGGCTCGCCTGCTGAGGGCATGTTACTTTTTTTGGTTTGTTTTTTATTCTCAATATATATTACAAAAATACTTTTACATAAATTTTTAACATATTAATCTTGCATTTGAAAAATGTGAAACATGTATAGAAAATTACTTTTTATATATACAAAAAGTGTACATGTGAATAAAAATGTAGAAAATGTTAATCATCTGTACAAGAAGTGTTTATACATTGTAAATTAATGTTCGTGTAATTAAAAAAAATGTATCTTACTTAAAAAATGTTTAGAAATTTCAGAAAATGTGTATGGGACATTTTTTTTAATAAATGTTTGTACAGTGCAATTTTTTTAATAGTTCACAGAATGTTTTTCTGATTAAAAAATGTTGCAATGTGTATTTAATTTTTTTTAACATGTATTTGTAATAATGTATTTGAAATATGTGAAACATTAGAAGAATTTTTTTATATGTATATGAAAAATGTACAACTGACAAATGTTAATCATGTATTTGAAATAGATTAAATGTATGTAAAAAATATTCCTAATGTATCTAAAAATTGTTCAATACGTATGAAAAATGTTGACATCTGCTGAAAAAGGAAAAATAAAACCGATAAGAAGACTAATA